>NW_024755468.1:55000-96026 GCF_018991925.1 Homarus americanus
ACAGCCAGTACTTGTAAGAGTCAGTAATTGTAACAGTCAGTAATTGTAACAGTTAGTGCTTGTTACAGTTAGGTATTGTAAGAGTCAGTGCTTGTAACAGTCAGTACTTGTAACAGTCACTGCTTGTAACAGTCAGTACTTGTAACAGTCAGTAATTGTAACAGTTAGTACTTGTAACAGTTAGTGCTTGTAACAGCCAGTGCTTGTAACAGCCAGTGATTGTTACAGTTAAGTATTGTAACAGTCAGTGCTTGTAACAGTCAGTACTTGTAACAGTCAGTAATTGTAACAGTTTGTACATGTAACAGTTAGTACTTGTAACAGTTAGTGCTTGTAACAGCCAGTACTTTTAACAGTCAGTGCTTGTTACAGTTAGGTATTGTAACAGTCAGTGCTTGTAACAGTCAGTACTTGTAACAGTTAGGTATTGTAACAGTCAGTGCTTGTAACAGTCGGTACTTGTAACAGTCAGTGCTTGTAACAGTAATACTTGCAACAGTCAGTGCTTGTAACAGCCAGTACTTGTAACAGTCAGTACTTGTAACAGTCAGTGATTATAACAGTCAGTAATTGTAACAGTCGGAAATTGTAACAGTTAGGTATTGTAACAGTCAGTACTTGTAACAGTCAGTGCTTGTTACAGTTAGGTATTGTAACAGTCAGTGCTTGTAACAGTTAGTGCTTGTAACAGTCAGTACTTGTAACAATCAGTAATTGTAACAGTTAGGTGTTGTAACAGTCAGTGCATGTAACAGTCAGTACTTGTAACAGTCAGTAATTGTAACAGTTTGTACTTGTAACAGGTAGTACTTGTAACAGTTAGTGCTTGTAACAGCCAGTACTTGTAACAGTCAGTGTTTGTTACAGTTAGGTATTGTAACAGTTAGGTATTGTAACAGTCAGTACGACAGTTAGGTGTGTAACAGTCAGTGCTTGTAACAGTCAGTACTTGTAGAAGTCAGTCTTGTAACAGTCAGTACTTGTAACAGTCAGTGCTTTAACACTTGTAACAGTCAGTACTTGTAACAGTCAGTGATTATAACAGTCAGTAATTGTAACAGTCAGTAATTGTAACAGTTAGGTATTGTCAGTGGTACTTGTAACAGTCAGTGCAGCAACAGTCAGTGCTTGTTACAGTTAGGTATTGTAACAGTCAGTGCTTGTAAGATAGTGCTTGTAACTGTCAGTACCTGTAACAGTCAGTAATTGTAACAGTTGGTGTTGTAACAGTCAGTGCATGTAACAGCCAGTACTTGTAACAGTCAGTAATTGTAACAGTTTGTACTTGTAACAGGTAGTACTTGTAACAGTTAGTACTTGTAACAGCCAGTACTTGTAACAGTCAGTGCTTGTTACAGTTAGGTATTGTAACAGTCAGTGCTTGTAACAATTCAGTACTTGTAACAGTTAGGTATTGTAACAGTCAGTGCTTGTAACAGTCAGTACTTGTAACAGTCAGTGCTTGTAACAGCCAGCACTTGTAACAGTCAGTACTTGTAACAGTCAGTGATTAGAACAGTCAGTAATTGTAACAGTCGGTAAATGTAACAGTTAAGTATTGTAACAGTCAGTACTTGTAACAGTCAGTGCTTGATACAGTTAGGTATTGTAACAGTCAGTGCTTGTAACAGTTAGTGCTTGTAACAGTCAGTACTTGTAACAATCATTAATTGTAACAGTTAAGTGTTGTAACAGTCAGTGCTTGTAACAGTAAGAGCTTGTTACAGTCAGGTATTGTAACAGTCAGTGCTTGTAACAGTTAGTGCTTGTAACAGTCAGTACTTGTAACAGTCAGTACTTCTAACAGTCAGTGCTTGTAACAGTCAGTAATTGTAACAGTCAGTAATTGTAACAGTTAGGCATTGTAACAGTCAGTGCTTGTAACAGTTAGTATTTGTAACAGTCAGTACTTGTAACAGTTAGGTATTGTAAGTCAGTAACTGTAAAAGTTAGTACTTGTAACAGTCAGCACTTGTAACAGTCAGTACTTGTAACAGTTAGTACTTTAGTCAGTACTTGTAACAGTTAAGTATTGTAACAGTCAGTAATTGTAACAGTACTTGTAACACTCAGTACTTGTAACAGTTAGTACTTGTAACAGTTAGGTATTGTAACAGTCAGTGCTTGTTACAGTTAGTACTTGTAACAGTCAGTGCTTGTTACAGTTAGTACTTGTAACAGTCAGTACTTGTAACAGTCAGTAACCGTAACAGTTAGTACTTGTAACAGTTAGTACTTGTAACAGGCAGTGCTTGTAACAGTCAGTAATTGTAACAGTCAGTACTTGTAACAGTTAGGTATTGTAACGGTCAGTGCTTGTAATAGTTAGTACTTGTAATAGTTAGGTACTGTAACAGTCAGTACTTGCAACAGTTAGGTATTGTAACAGTCAGTGCTTGTAACAGTTAGTACTTGTAACAGTTAGGTATTGTAACAGTCAGTACTTGTAACAGTTCGGTATTGTAACAGTCAGTGCTTGTAACAGTTAGTACTTGTTCAGTTAGGTATTGTAACAGTCAGTGCTTGTAACAGTTAGGTATTGTAATAGTTAGTACTTGTAACAGTCAGTGCTTGTTACAGGTAGTACTTGTAACAGTCAGTACTTTAAACACTCAGTACTTGTAACAGTCAGTATTTGTAACAGTTAGGTATTATAACAGTCAGTGCTTGTAACAGTTAGGTATTGTAATAGTTAGTACTTGTAACAGTCAGTACTTGTAACAGTTAGGTATTGTAACAGTCAGTGCTTGTAACAGTTAGGTATTGTAATAGTTAGTACTTGTAACAGTCAATGCTTCCTAAATATCTGGTAAATTTATAGTTTTCTGCCCTTGATGTTGCCTTCGACAAGGTCAAGAAAGTTTAGATAAGGTTACCAGGTGACTTAGATGAAGAGAAATTGCAAGGTAACTTAGAGACAAATGCAGGATGAAATACTCAACAACGTAATTGCAAGTCGACTACGACAACAAATAGCGAAAGAATTAACCAACAACTGCAAGAAGATAAACTCGATGCAATTGTAAACTTCCTTAGGATAATTAGATGGAATTGCAAGATAATATACAACAGGAGAATGACTTCTATTCAACTGGAAGAAGGTAACTCGTGAACAATTGAAAGGAAACTTAGACTGACTTAGATAAACCTGCAAGATAATTTACAAACATATGCAATTGCAAGAAGACTTAGAAACATACAAGAACAAGATGAGGGATACAACGGTGAGAAATACAACCATTCTGAAGGAACTGCAAGAAAATACCACTTGAACAGAGATACACCTGCAAGATGAACCCAGGTGCAAGTACAAGGTGACTCAGATGCAGTTTACAAGGACATTCCAGAGGTGATCATGACAGGTGATACAAGAGGCGAGAAAAACTGACATTGGCTGGGTTCAACATACCTGGGGCTGCAGGTGAGGACAAGCACGGGGGAAATGGTCAGAAAAACACTGAATTATTTCCTGTGTCGGACCCTAACCTAATCTAACCTAATCTAACCTAACTCTTATTAACGTCTTCAAAGACTATTGTATTAACCGAATGTAGAGAGAGGGAGAGAGAGAGAGAGAGATACATCAGGAGAATAAGAACAGTTATCTGGTCTCACTAGACAGGTTAGTTCTCATTAACATACTAACTGGCAACTCAATAGTAAACAAAAATTAATGACGTATACATAAAACAAAGAAAGTGATGATGATGATGATGATGATGATGATGATGATGATGATGATGGCATTAATGATCCGTAAACAGTACTAATTGCTAAAACAAACACATTGGCAGACAAACCAGGTGCATTGGCCAAGACAGACTGTTATATCAGTTAATTTACATACATACATGCATACATACATACAATGACAGTGGTAATCGTCATTAGCATTGTAAATTGACCTCTCACCACCACCATAACAGTTCCACTATGTAGCCCAGACAGGTAGTAGGCAGCTACCAAACAGGGAGTACTACCCTGGGAAGATATTGGAAGCATAATGTGTTGTCTAATGGTAGACCCTGCTGCCATATGTGACCAAGTCCCAGGTTGCTGATCTGACTTTCTGCCTCATTTACACACAATTGCAGGGTCTCAATTGTTTCTCTTACTATTGACAACACAACATACATATATTGTTTCTCACTATTGATATATATTTTTTATTTTTTATTTCTTTATGGTTCTTATTATTATTATTATTATTATTATTATTATATATTATTATATATTATTATTATTATTATTATTATTATTATTATTATTATTAATAATTTCTTCCCCAGGCCTGATGTGGGTCAGTAACCTGTGCCCGGATGAGCTAATCCCCGTTAAAAAAAAAAAATAGACAACCTCCCTCAACACACTGTCTCCCTTACACCTCCAGTACACCCGAAGGCTACACCCACTACAGCCAGACACACACACACCCAAGAACACCTCCCTACCCATCTCCCTTACACCCTCTTATCCAATATACGCGCAGTCTACACTCACTGCACCCAGACACACACCCTCACTTACACACCCATTACCCTACACCTTCAATATACACGCAGACTACACCTGCACACAGCACCTCCCTATCCTCCCTTACACCCCCCTACCCAATATACACACACCCACTACACCTAGATACTCGTTCCCCTTCCCCTACAATGTTACTTGAATATACGTGTATGGTATAAAATTTGATAGCATAGAGCCGTAGAGAATCCAATCACACACGGAAACATCTCCTCCTCGTTCACCTCCTACCCCACGACGCGACGCCCACAGCATATTGGGAGAAGCCTTGGAAGAGCTTATGGTCATCCTGAGATATAACACTGTTTACTACACTCCCACACTAACCCGGAACTAAAGACAGAATTTTTTTTATGTTAGCGGTGAAGGTTAGGTTAGGTTAGGTTAGGTTAGGTTAGAAATAGGTTTTTGTAAGATTTGTTTAGGAATTAATTAGGGTGATGAGAAGGTTCAGTTTGGTTGGGCTAGGGAGGTGATGGGTTCGGTCAGGTTCCTGGTCTCGAGGTCCGAGTATAAATGAAGCCCTTTTCTGTGTGTGTGTGTGTGTGTATGCCTATATGGTACTGACAGGGCCGTGGTGAAGGGTAAAGTCATGTCCACATCCTTCATACCACAATACGCTTCGCCATTCTAATCTCCCTAAGGTATACACAGTAGAGGGAGTACTGGTTGGTAGAGGATTGGAAACTTACACACACACACACACACACACACACACACACACACACACACACACACACACACACACACACATATATCTCAACCAATCATGTTTAGTATTTAATCACCATCAGAAACCGCCTAAGACAGACTGTAAATTTGAACACGTATTATTTCTTGTCATCTTCTTAGTCCACCACAGTTGTCTAAGAGTTCAGACACAACTACGTTCCCACCTCCTTATAGTACAGAGTAGAGTGACCACTTGACTCTTGAGTGACAGACCTCCTCCCTCACCACACACCCATCTTAAGTCTCTCTCTTCCTCTACCTCCTCTACCTCCTCCTCCTCCTCCTCAAATACATCCATCCCAGTCACTCCCAAACAGAGTTGTTGGTGTTGTTATTCTTCGTCCAACTCCCCCAACCGATTCACCAGTACCAGACCTCCTCTTTCCCACATATACACACCCACCTCAGTCACCAATAACAATCACTTTCTAATAACCTGAGACCAATTTGGAGAGTTACAGAGCGTGTAGGGGGGAGGGGAGGGAGGGAGGGAGGGAGGGAGGGAGGGAGGAGGGAGGAGGGAGGAGGGAGGGAGGGAGGAGGACGGGAGGGAAGGGAGGAGGGGAGGGGAGGGAGGGGAGAGGATGGTGTGTGGACAAAGCCCCTGAGTTCCTCTCACAACCGACTCTCATTTTCAGGGAGAGTTTCACCAGCTGTTTCACTTTCTTCCTCCTTTCCGATAGAACTCTCAGGCTGACGAGGTTGGAGTGAGTAGGGTAAAGCAGTGTGGTCCATGTGAGTGAGTGTGTCGGCGGCTCGTGAACGGGAAGGAAGTATAACGTATGACTTTTATAGAAGCTCATCGAGAAAAAAAATAGTCCTAATCTTTTTATATATTCCTTTAAAATTGGTTTAAACTTGGCACATATTCCTTATGATATCCCAGACAACTGCTATGGTCTTTAAGGGTCATGAAGGTCAAAGGTGAGAGGTCAAAACGTCGTTGTTGCTATAAAAAAAAAACGCATCGGGGACCGGTGGTAGAAACGGTACCGTTCTTGCCTCGCAAGCGAGATGTCACGGGTTCGATTCCCGGGCCGGTGGAAGTTGTTTGGACTTACTTCCTAGCCCCCATTAGTCCCTGTTCACCTAGCAGTAAAGTAGGTACCTGGTGTAAGTCGAAAGTTGCATTCAGGTTCAGGAGTTGTTGGAGCTTCAATAACTTGATGACATAAACCACTGACTCTTCAGTTAACGCCCTGACTCTTCAGGCTTCTACGCCCTTAACTCACGAGACATAAAGGCAAGCATGAACTTAGCATGTTCCCTGTTGAGCACTGTAAACGCTTCTGCGCTTCACCTTACAACAAGGATGTAGGGGTGCCCAATAAAAAAAAAAACCGCATCACCATTCGCCGTGACTTCGTTGCTCCTAACCTCTCTGACCATCAGTTATCTTCATGTTTACCTTTTCACCTCCTCCTCCTCCTCTTCTTTTTTTTCATCTCTTACCTCAGTGAAATAGAAAGAGTAAACACAGGGGCAGAATTTACCTCAAGAGTTTCCCATTGTCCCGAGATGGAGAGGGATAATGTTTACACACATGACTCGAGTTTTGGGGAGAGATGAGGCGCCATATTTTTTTAATTATCATTTATTTTGAGTTGTTGTCACCATCACATCATCACCATCATCATCATCATCATCAATCATCATCATCATCATCATCATCTGTGTACGCCCCCAAAAAAAATGAAATTGCTGATGGGTAGAAAATAAAATATGGATTGTTAAGTTACTCGAGAAAATAATAATATCACAAGACGATCAATATTTGTCTGTCTGTCTGTCTGTCTATCTGTCTGCCTATCTGTCTGTCTGTTGTCAGTAGTTTCAGAGAGAGAGAGAGAGAGAGAGATTACGAGTGGCTCAGAGAATGTGTTGTGATGCTGTTATGATGCTGTTGTTATGTTGTTATGATGCTGTTATGGTGATGTTGCTGTTCTTATGATGTTGTTATGATGTTGTTATGTTGTTATGATGCTGTTGCTGTTATGATGCTGTTGTTATATTATGATGCTGTTATGAAGCAACTGCTACTGTTACGATGCTATTAGGAAGCACCTGTTACTGTTATAATGTTATGATGCTGTTATGATGCTGCTGCTGCTGTGATCATTATGTAAGGTTACCTGCAAGCTGTGAAGGGATTTATCTGCCTGGCTCCTAGGTTCACCAGTCGTGGGTTCAGGACAGAACAAAAACTCACACACAATAACTTAGGGTACGTGCCCCCCATCCCCAGGTACTCTTTTCTACCACCAGTATCCTGCTAAGTCCTCCACCAGTACCCAGTCTAGTTCTGCCACCAGGCACCCACCCCTGCCACCAGTACCCACCCCTGCCACACCAGTACCCACCTGCCCTGCCACCAGTACCAGTCTAGTTCTGCCGCACTCCACCCTGCCCTGCCACCAGTACCCACCCCTGCCCTGCCACACCAGTACCACCCCTGCCCTGCCACCAGTACCCACCCTGCCCTGCCACCAGTACCCACCCCTGCCCTGCCACCAGCTACACACCCCTGCCCTGCCACCAGTAGCCACCCTTGCCGTATCCTGGGACAAAGACCTTACATAACATTCTTATGTATACATTATGCGTTACATAATACTGTATAGGTTTTATATATACATCCTCGATATACATGTATCTGAATATATCATGACCTGTACAACATGTATAAAGACACACACACACACACACACACACACACACACACACACATACACACACACACACACACACACACACACATCACCACCACACCTTTTATGAACCGCAATTAAGGTGATACTGCCTCAGTAATACCCACGACATTACTTTCACCTGTGATTATCTGGTCCGTCTTGTCACCTGTGATTATCTGGTCCGTCTTGTCACCTGTACACTCTGACCTGTAGAGGACCTGGTGCAGTAAACACGTTGTTCTTTAAGTCAAAATCGAAACTTTTCATCCACAAGAAAAAAAAATAGGAAAAGTATGGTGAGTTATGATTGGCTATCGATTCCTCCGAGTAATTCGTTCCAAGAATGAAGCTGAGTTCAGATTGGTGCTTACTGCCATGTTGATGTCTTTTACGAGCCAACAACAACAATAAATACAGTGATTGAAGGCAAGATAGTGTTTTTGTCCAGATAAATAGAACAAAGATTGAGAACTGGTATGTGAGTGAACTTTAGGAAGAAAAACAACAACAAAATCGATAATAATAATAATAATAATAATAATAATAATAATAATAATAATAATAATAATAATAATAATAATAGGTTTAACAAAGCCCTCCCATAAACCTAGATATTTTCCGACATCCACCATGACCCCATAAATACAGGGGCTATGAGGGGGGAAGGGGAAGGGGAAGGGGGAAGGGTGGGGTACGAGAGAGAGGGGTAGGGAGGTAGGGTGGGATAGGGAGGTAGGTTGAGGTGAGGACAATAGCCCGTAAAACAAAATTACTCACCATGGTAAGTTTAGTCTCCTCGAATATTTTCTTCAGGTTAAATGATATATTTTTTTTTTTTCGGGAATAATTATTTTTTTTAATATATATTTTTATTCACATTTGGAGATGAATTTAGATTTTAGTATTTTTATAAATATTTTGTTTGTCTATTTTTTTTTTACATTTTAATTACGAATTATTTTTAAATTACATAAAATAATTAGATTAGATACTCATGAAAACAAACCACAAACATAATAATCTCCTGAACGATAATAATCTCTGGACGATAATAATCTCCTGAAAGATAATAATCTCCTTGAACGATAATAATCCCTGGACGATAATAATTTCCTGACGATAATAATCCTGACGATAATAATTCTGGACGATAATAATCCTGACGATAATAATTCCCTGAAGATAATAATCTCCTGAACGATAAAACTCCTGGACGATAATACTCCCTGGACGATAATAACCCTGGACGATAATAATTTCCCTGAAAGATAATAACTTGAACGATAATAATCCCTGGACGATAATAATTCCCCTGAAAGATAATAATCTCCTTGAACGATAATAACTCTGGACGATAATAATCCTGGACGATAATAATCTCCTGGACGATAATAATTTCCTGACGATAATAATCTCCTTGAACGATAATAATCTCCTGGACGATAATAACTTCCTGGACGATAATACTTCTGGACGATAATAATCTCCTGAACAATAATAACCCTGAACGAGAATAATTTCCTGAACGATAATAATCTCCTGAACGATAATAATCTCCTTGAACGATAATGACTTCCTGGACGATAATAATCTCCTGACGATAATAATCTCCTGAACAATAATAACCCTGAACGAGAATAATTTCCTTGAACGATAATAATCTCCTTGAACGATAATAATCTCTGAACGATAATGACTTCCTGACGATAATAACTTCCTGGACGATAATAATCTCCTGAACGATAATAATCTCCTGAGCGATAATAATCTCCTGAACGATAATAATTTCTGAACGATAATAACCGGACGATAATAATTCCTGAACGATAATTCCTAAATCGATATTCTCCTGAACGATAATAATCTCCCTGAACGATAATAATCTCTGAACGATAATAATCCCCTGAACGATAATAATCTCCTGAACGATAATAATCCTGACGATAATAATCTCCCTGAACGATAATAATCTCCTGAACGATATATTCTCCTGAACGATAATAACTTCCCTGAACGATAATAATTCCTTGAACGATAATAATCTCCCTTGAACGATATTCTCCTGAACGATAATAATCTCCTTGAACGATAATAATCTCCTTGAACGATATTCTCCTGAACGATAATAATCTCCTGAACGATAATAATCTCCTTGAACGATAATAATCTCCTTGAACGATATTCTCCTTGAACGATAATAATCTCCCTGAACGATAATAATCTCCCTGAACGATAATAATCTACTTGAACGATAATAATCTACCATCTTTCATCTACCATCAACAATCTATCATCTATCATCTACCATCTATCATCACCATATCATCTATCATCTACCATCTGCCATCTATCATCTACCATCTATCAACTACCATCTATTATCTATCATCTATCATCTACCATCTACCATCTATCATCTACCATCTCATCTATCATCTACCATCTACCATCTATCATCTACCATCTATCTTCTACCATCTATCCACTCTATCTTCTACCATCATCTCATCATCAACCATCTATCATCTACCATCTACCATCTATCATCTACCATCTCATCTATCATCTACCATCTATCATCTCAATCCATCCATCTACTCATCTACCATCCAAATCTACCTTCTACCATCTATCATCTATCATCTATCATCTATCATCTACCATCTATCATCTACCATCTACCATCTACCATCTATCATCTATCATCTACCACCTATCATCTACCATCTATCATCTACCATCTACCATCTATCATCTATCATCTACCATCTACCATCTACGACCTATCATCTACCATCTATCATCTACAATCTATCATCTACCATCTACCATCTATCATCTACCATCTACCATCTACCATCTACCACATATCATCTACCATCTATCATCTACCATCTACCATCTATCATTTACCATCTACCTGTACCATATAATTATCTTAAACATTATGTCATGTTTTGAGGAATTTTTTTAATATATTTCCTACATAATAAAACATTTTATAGTTTTCTACTAGCAATGAACCAGCATTAATATTACTAGTAGTTGTATATCTCGAGAAATTCCTACACATACATTAGTAACTATAAGCCTCACTCTTGGGAACATGTCGACAGAAGTACTGGCCGGTAATCGCTTTATGTCAGTGTGATTTAACTTTACCTTACGACACTACAATATTTCGTAACGTCAAGAATAAGAGGAAATATTACATAAGAAAGATCACTGGGAAATATATAACATAACAAGACCAAAAAACGCAATAATTCTTCATAACCAAGACATTATTACCTGATTGTTGTTTTTATTCATCAAAGAAAACGTGGTAAATGAAAAGAATTTACAGGGTATACTATTACATAAGATAAAAAAATCACTAATACAAAATAAGTGAGTCCTTGGAGGAGCTCGGGCGACTGATACAGATTTCACAAGCAGGAGACTGAATGACTGGGGGACTGAGACATTGTGGGAACGACATGAGTTGGATATTTTCAAGGCGAAGTTGGTACCTAAGTCGACCAATTGTTCCCTGACGACACACACACTACAAAATTTGAGTCGTGAATTGTGTTTTTAATGCTCTATTTGTTTAGTTTAATTCCTTTTTACTTTTAACTACTTTATTCGGGTCAATGGATGTCATAATTCTCACTGGCTGACTGATTAAACTAACTGACGGAGCTCTTGCATCACTGGACTGTTCGTGTGTGTGTTGTAAGAGTGTTAGTGAGTGACGTGGACAGTTGACAGTGAGGATGGTGTTTGGTGAGGGACGGAGAACGTAGCAAGTGAAGCGTATTAACTATTACTTTTTAACACCTAACCTAACCTAACCTAACCTGTTTTGCCCGGGGTATAGTGCTGTATTTATAAACATTTTCTTGGAAGGTAGAGGTTGTATTGGTGGAAGAGAAGAGAAGGAGAAAAAAATAAGAGAGAGAGAGAGAAGACACTACAATCACCCGTTTAGCTGTTGAAAATAAAACATTCGCCAGACGCTCCTAATCGTTCGCCCTGACGCTTCTTTTACGACACGGAAAAAGAGTGTGTGTGGGGGAGAGAGGAGGGAGAGTGTGTGTGGGGGAGAGAGGAGGGAGAGTGTGTGTGGGGGAGAGAGGAGGGAGAGTGTGTGTGGGGGAGAGAGTGTGGGGAGGAGAGAGGGAGGAGAGGGGGTGTGTGGGAGAGGAGGAGGTGTGTGTGGGGAGGAGGGAGAGGGGGAGGGTGGGAGAGTGTGTGGGGGAGAGGAGGGAGAGTGTGTGTGGGGGAGAGGAGGTGTGTGGGGGGAGAGGAGGTGTGGGGGAGAGGAGGGAGTGTGTGGGGGAGAGGGAGAGTGGGGAGAGGGAGAGGTGTGGGGGAGAGGAGGAGGGGGTGGGGAGAGAGGAGGAGAGTGTGTGGGGGAGAGGAGGGAGAGAGGGGGAGAGAGGAGGGTGTGGGGAGGGAGTGTGTGTGGGGGGAGAGGGAGAGAGAGAGAGGAGGGTGTGGGGGGGAGAGGAGGGGAAGGAAGAGTGTGGGGGAGAGAGGGAGGGAGGTGTGGGGGAGGGGAGGAAGGTGTGTGGGAGAGAGGAGAGAGGAGAGTGTGTGGGGGGAGAGGAGGGAGTGTGTGTGGGGAGAGAGGAGGGAGAGTGTGTGTGGGGAGAGGAGGGAGGTGTGTGTGGGGGGAGAGGAGGGAGGTGTGGGGGAGAGAGGAGGGAGAGGGGGGGGTGTGTGGGGAGAGGAGGGAGGTGTGTGTGGGGGAGAGGAGGAGTGGTGGGGAGGGGAGGAGAGAGTAGAGTGTGTGGGGGAGAGAGGAGGGAGGGAGTGTGGGGGAGAGAGGAGGGAGGTGTGTGTGGGGGGAGAGGAGGGGGTGTGTGTGAGAGAGGAGGGAGGTGTGGGGGGAGAGAGGAGGAGGGAGGTGAGAGTGTGTGGGAGAGGAGGGAGAGGAGGGTGTGTGGGGGAGTGTGGGGGGGCCGGAAGGGACAGTAATTGATGGTGAAGGACAGAAGGAGAGGGGGTAGGAAGAGGAAGGAAGGGGAGGAGGAGGAGGAGGAGGAAGCAAGGATGAAAGGAACAGGGGGCGAGAAGGACAGGAGAGAAGGAAAGGAAGGAGAAGGAAGGAGACAGGAAGGGATAATAAGACCATAATTAAATCTTTATACAAATATGAAGGAGGAATAAAAATTAAATTTAGTATAAAATATAAAAGTAAAATAATATGAAATAAAGAAGAAGAAACAAAATATCAAAAAAATAATAAAAAAAATGAAATAATTACAGGTGTATGAGAACTTAATCAGAGGCTACCTGTTGTGTCCAATTACCTGGATCTCTCTCTCTCTCTCTCTCTCTCTCTCTCTCTCTCTCTCTCTCATTTCCTGACCTTATTGCAGAAACAACGACAGACAGACAGACAGACAGACAAATAGCTAGGATAGCTAGATAGAGAGAGAGAGAGAGAGAGAGAGAGAGCATCACTTACAAATAACCACCAACTTTACGTAACAAACATCTCCCTGTCGCCTCCATAATCGCCCCTTCCTCCCTGTCCCCTTCCTGATTTCTCTCTCTCGCTGTCCCTTTCCTACGTCTTTTCCTCTCTCCTCCTCACCTCCTTTCCTCTCTCCTCCTCACCTCACACCCCCTCACCACCCAACACTACGCATCTTTCCTCTATACATTAAAGCCCAACACAGGTAAAATAGAGTCAATAATTCGCTGCTAATTCCTTCACTATGAACGTCCATTTTGAAGGATTATCATTCTCAAACGGGTCGTAACGTCACAGTAAAATGGCGTCAGAATTACACTAAAACCTTAAATTAACCAGAAAGTTTCCCCTTGACATAAGTTTATATAAGTTTTGAGGACAGAATCATCACATAGACACACTTCACAATTCACCTTCTCTATATTTTTACTGGACAATTTACAAACACAATATAGGAGACAAAATGAAGGTAAGAGACGTTCTGTGAATACCGTTCCAGGACACCTCTCTCTTGACGTAGTACCCCCCTTCCTCCTCCTCCTACCTCCCACAGCATAGGACTCGATCCCATCTTTTAGGCTTAGGGAAGGATTGAAAACCCTACGAGACTCTTATCCCACCTGACAAAGACTCGAGGCGTCCTTTCACCAGTATCCTTATCATGGGTAGAGGAGGGGGGGGGATAAGGACCAGAGGGGAGGAGGAGGTGTAATGGGAAGAAGATTAAAAGAAGGAGTGGGTTGAGGGACAGAAGGAGGAGGAAGAGGAGAGGGAGGTGAGGGATCAAGAAGAGGAGAGGGACGAGGAGGAGGACGAGGAGGAGGAGGATCAGGAGGGTCAAGAGGAGGAAGAGGGCGGGACGTCGCAGGTGTGGCGGGTCAGAGGGGACGTAGTGGGGACAAGACGAATGAAACTTGAAGCCGAGTGTAAACATCACCAGATAATAACACAGAAATGTGTGTGTGTGTGTGTGTGTGTGTGTTCCTTTTCGTGTAATTCGGAACACAGGCGGATCACCATCTCTCTATATCCCCAGTTTCCTTCACTGAGTGGCATCTCCCTCACCTACTGAACTTCTTGCACCAACGTCTTCCTCTACGACCAACAATGATGACCATCACGCACGTGACTCACCTCACACAGACGGGGTCCGCCTTCGCGCTTCACACCTGCAACACTTTTGTCCTGACAAGCTTCAGGTTCCTCAGTGTGGGATTTTGTTTGGTTTTTGGCGGGAGATGTGATCAGTTTGTTGTGTTCGTGTAAGACTTCCTCTGGGAATGGCTCGTAGTGCACTGACTCGCACACAGGCCCCCTGCTGGAAGATGGTCTCTGTTACAGGCCCCAGCTGGAAGGTGGTCTCTGTTACAGGCCCCAGCTGGAAGGTGGTCTCTGTTATAGGCCCCAGCTGGAGGGTAGTGCTGTTACAGGCCCCAGCTGGAAGGTGGTCTCTGTTAGGCCCCAGCTGGAAGGTGGTCTCTGTTACAGGCTTCAGCTGGAAGGTGGTCTCTGTTACAGGCTTCAGCTGGAAGGTGGTCTCTGTTACAGGCTTCAGCTGGAAGGTGGTCTCTGTTATAGGCCCCAGCTGGAAGGTGGTCTCTGTTACAGGCTTCAGCTGGAAGGTGGTCTCTGTTACAGGCTTCAGCTGGAAGGTGGTCTCTGTTACAGGCTTCAGCTGGAAGGTGGTCTCTGTACAGGCCTCCCAACTGGAAGATGGTCTCTGTCAAGGCCCCAGCTGGAAGGTGGTCTCTGTTACAGGCTTCAGCTGGAAGGAAGGTGGTCTCTGTTACAGGCCTCCAGCTGGAGGTGGTCTCTGTTACAGGCCCCAGCTGGAAGATGGTCTGTTACAGGCCCCCAGCTGGAAGGTGGTCTGTTACAGGCTTCAGCTGGAAGGGTAGAACCTCTGTTACAGGCTTCAGCTGGAAGGTGGCCTCTGTTACAGGCCCCAGCTGGAAGGTGGTCTGTTACAGGCTTCAGCTGGAAGGTGGTCTCTGTTGTTACAGGCCTCCCAGCTGGAAGATGGTCTCTATTACAGGCTTCAGCTGGAGGCGGCCTCTGTTACAGGCCCCAGCTGGAGAGGTGGTCTGTTACAGGCTTCGCTGGAAGGTGGTCTCTGTTACAGGCCTCAGCTGGAAGATGGTCTCTGTTACAGGCCCCCAGCTGGAAGGTGGTCTCTGTTTACAGGCCCCCAGCTGGAAAGATTGGTCTCTGTTACAGAGCCCCCAGCTGGAAGGTGGTCTCTGTTACAGGCTTTAGCTGGAAGATGGTCTCTGTTACAGGCCCCAGCTGGAAGGTGGTCTCTGTTACAGGCTTCAGCTGGAAGGTGGTCTCTGTTATAGGCCCCAGCTGGAAGATGGTCTCTGTTACAGGCCCCAGCTGGAAGGTGGTCTCTGTTATAGGCCCCAGCTGGAAGGTGGTACAGGCCCCAGCTGGAAGATGGTCTCTGTTACAGGCCCCAGCTGGAAGGTGGTCTCTGTTACAGGCTTCAGCTGGAAGGTGGTCTCTGTTATAGGCCCCAGCTGGAAGATGGTCTCTGTTACAGGCCCCAGCTGGAAGGTGGTCTCTGTTATAGGCCCCAGCTGGAAGGTGGTCTCTGTTACAGGCTTCAGCTGGAAGGTGGTCTCTGTTACAGTCCCCAGCTGGAAGGTGGTCTCTGTTACAGGCTTCAGCTGGAAGGTGGTCTCTGTTATAGGCCCCAGCTGGAAGGTGGTCTCTGTTACAGGCTTCAGCTGGAAGTTGGTCTCTGTTACAGGCTTCAGCTGGAAGGTGGTCTCTGTTACAGGCCTCAACTGGAAGATGGTCTCTGTTACAGGCCTCAGCTGGAAGGTGGTCTCCTGTTACGGCTTCAGGAGAGCATTTGAACTTTAAGGTTCAGGACACATAGTCAGTAGTGGTCCAGCTATTACCTGATGTGACATAAACTTTTAAACAAATGGCCCAAATTTCATGTTTTTGTCCGACAAGTGACGGTGCAGTAGAGACGAAACAGGGACTGACGCTATCAATCTTGGGCGAGATTTTATTTATATTTCAATTCGCAGATCTATTTTTCTTTATTGTCAAATGTTGTTTTTTTCCTAATCTTCTAATGTTTGTATTACCACATTATTCTCAAACTAGACTAACCTCTTTTTGTTCGTTTACGTAACTCCTGGAGGGCTGTGTGTTTACGTCCACGGATTTTTAGTCGGCATTCGTATATTTAGATTTCTCAGAATTAAGTTTCCTGGTATGTGAGACTCACCTAAAACTTATCTTTCGCGGAATCAGAGTTTCCCGAATTCAGTCGATTACGCATCCATAGTCCCCGCCTCTTTGTCTCTGAGTTTGAGTGTTTGCTTCTACTTGCAATGTAGTGTTTTTATCGTGTCATTTTAGAGTTATTCTACGGTGTTAAGGAGCGTTTTAGTGGGTCCTTGAAATCCGCTGTGTATGTGTGTGTGTGTGTGTGTGTGTGTGTGTGTGTGTGTGTGTGGTATTGTGTATTATTTGTCGGCGTTTAAGGTTTAAATGCTGCTGCTTCGAGAGAGAGAGAGAGAGAGAGAGAGAGAGAGAGAGAGAGAGAGAGAGAGAGAGAGAGAGAGAGAGAGAGAGAGAGAGAGAGAGAGAGATCCATATATTACTCTGACATTCTCGACAGTTTTTGCTCTAAAAGCTAATCCCAGGCAAGAAATTTATCTGACAGTCTGAGCTAAAGAGGCAGGGGGAGGGAGGGGGAGGGGAGGGGGGAAGAGAGGAAGACGAGAGGGAGGGAGAGAGGGAGGAAAAGGAAAAGTGGAAGGAGGAGAGAAGGTGGGGCGGGGAGGGAAGCAAAAGAGAAAGAGACGAAGGGGTAAGGGGAGGAGGAGAGGATGGGAGAATAAGAACAGGAAGAGGGAGATAAAGAGCGAGATGAGAGAAGGTAGAGATTTATTATCACCTTTATGTTCAGGCTCGTAAGGGTGCTCTTTTATATCATCACCTAACCTAACCTAACCTAACCAAACCTAACCAAACCTAACCAAACCTAACCAAACCTAGCCTAACCTATGAACGAGACCCAGGCATAACCCCATAGGTCTAGTTCATAGGTTAGGTTAGGTTAGGTTAGGTTAGGTTAGGTTAGGTTAGGTTAGGTTAGGTTAGGTTAGGTTAGGTTAGGTTAGGTTACGTGAGTGTGCGTAAATAAATATAAAATATGTATAAATAAATAAACAATTAAGTTTATTTTTTGTTTAGTTATGAAAATTAATAATACTTTGTATGTATGTATGTATGTATGTATGTATGTATGTATGTATGTATGTATGTATGTATATGACAAAAGGTGTTTGTATACTGACACGACTGTTTATAATTATTTATACTGTATATTATCAACCTTGTACGGTTCTGAGTGCGTTAGGCAGCCCAATGTCCGTCTAACCTGACCTGACTGATCGATGATTAGGTTCTTTCCACATGAGGGAGTCTTTTTATGATACTTCTTATGATTATTTATACACTGCTCTCTCTCTCTCTCTCTCTCTCTCTCTCTCTCTCTCTCTCTCTCTCCTAATCCTGAATTAATCCTATCGCATCAAGGCCATACAGACCGTCTCATGTAACCCTACCCTCCTCTCTCACTCAGTCTAAGACTCTCTCACTCAGTCTAAGACTCACTCACTCGCTGTAAGACTCACTGGCTGTAATACTCACTCGCTCTAACACTCACTCGCTGTAAGACTCTTACTCCCTGTAAGATTCTCTCACTCGCTCTAACACTCTCACACTCGCTCTAGCACTCTCTCGCTCGCTCTAGCACTCTCTCACTCGCTCTTAAATTCTCTAACTCGCGCTAACACTCACTCACTCGCTGTAACACTTTCCCACTCCCTGTAAGATTCTCTCACTCGCTCTCGCACTCTCACTCGCTGTAAGACTCTTTCATTCACTGTAAGACTCTCTCAATCGCTGTAAGACTCTCTCACTTGCTGTAAGACTCTCTCACTCGCTATCGCACACTTTCACTCGCTGTAAGACTCTCTCACTCGCTGTAAGACTCTCTCACTCGCTGTCGCACTCTTTCACTAACTGTACGACTCACTCACTAACTGTAAGACTCACTCACTCGCTGTAAGACTCTCTCACTCAATGTAAGACTCTCACTCGCTGTAAGACTCTCTCACTCGCTGTAGCACTCTCTCCTCGCTATCGCACTCCTTCACTCGCTGGAAGACTCTCTCACTCGCTGTTGCACTCTCACTCCTGTAAGACTCTCTCACTTGCTGTAGACTCTCTCACTCGCTGTAGCACTCTCTCACTCGCTGTCCTCCTTCAGTCACTGTAGACTCTCTCCTCGCTGTACCACTCTCTCACTCACTGTAAGACTCTCTCACACGCTGTAAGACTCTCTCACTCGCTGAAGCACTCTCTCACTCGCTGTAGCACTCTCATTTCGCTGTAAGACTCTCTCACTCGCTGTAGCACTCTCTCCTCGCTGTAAGACTCTCTCACTTGCTGTAAGACTCTCACTCGCTATCACCTCCTTCCTCACTGTAAGACTCTCTCACTCGCTGTAGCACTCTCTCACTCACTGTAAGACTCTCTCACTCGCTGAGACTCTCTCCTCCTTCCACTCCTTCACTAACTGTAAGACTCTCTCCTCGCTTCTCACTCCTTCACTCCTGTAAGACTCTCTCCTTCCTTGTAGCCTCTCTAAGTCGCTGTAAGACTCTCTCACTCGCTGTAACTCTCTCACTCACTGTAACTCTCTCACTCGCTGCTAGCCTCTAAGTCGCTGTAAGACTCTCTCACTCGCTGTAGCACTCTCTTACTCGCTGTAGCACTCTCACTCACTGTAAGACTCTCTCACTCGCTGTAGCACTCTCTCACTCCTGTAGCACTCTCTAAGTCGCTGTAAGACTATCTCACTCGCTGTAGCACTCTCTCACTCCTTTAGCACTCTCTAAGTCACTGTAAGACTCTCTCCTCGCTGTAGCACTCTCTCACTCGCTGTAGCACTCTCCTCGCTTTCTTAGCACTCTCTCACTCACTGTAAGACTCTCTCCTCCTGTAGCACTCTCTCACTTCGCTGTAGCACTCTCTAAGTCGCTGTAAGACTATCTCACTCGCTGTAGCACTCTCTCACTAGCTGTAGCACTCTCTCTATGTTGTAAGACTCTCACTCGCTGTAGCACCTCTCTCACTTGCTGTAAGACTCTCTCACTCGCTGTAGCACTCTCTAAGTCGCTGTAGCCTCTCACTCGCTGTAGCACTCTCTCACTCGCTGTAAGACTCTCTCACTCACTATAAGACTCTCTCCTCGCTGTAGCACTCTCTCACTCGCTGTAGCACTCTCTCACTCGCTATAAGACTCTCTCACTCGCTGTAAGACTCTCTCACTCGCTGCTCAGTCGCTGTAGCACTCTCTCACTCGCTGTAAGACTCTTTCACTCGCTGTAGACTCTCTCACTCGCTCTAGCACTCTCTCACTCGCTGTAAGACTCTCACTCACCCTGCACTCCTCGCTCGTTGTAGCCTCTCTAAGTCGCTGTAAGACCTCTCACTCACTATAAGACTCTCTCACTCGCTGGCACTCTCTCACTCGCTGTAAGACTCTCTCTCCCTCTCCTCTGACTCTCTCTCACTCTGCTCTCTCTCCTCGCTGTAAGACCTCTCTCACTCGCTCTAGCACTCTCTCACTCGCTGTAAGACTCTCTCACTCGCTCTAGCACTCTCTCGCTCGCTGTAAGACTCTTTCACTCAAGTCTTAAACTCATACTCGCTTTCCTTCCTCCTTTCCTCGCTCTAAGTCACTTCCACTCTCTCTCAGTCGCTTTAATCTAATCACAACTCACTACTCACACACACTCACTTATCCTCACTCACCCACACACACACTCACACACCTACACATTTACCCACACACATTCCCCCCTCACACTCACTTACACACCCACCCACACACTCACAAACACACACACACACTCACTCACACACCCATACACAATCACCCACACACTCACTCACACACTTACACCCACACACTTACTATACAAAGTACCCCCCCACACACACTCACTCACACACCCATACACAATCACCCACACACTCACTCACACACCCACATCTCCATGCAATCTCCGCAACAAGCCAATCATATTACAAGAGGACAATTCAACCAATCACCTTTACCTTCACTTGACCTTAAGAGCCAATCAGACGCAGCCCATCAACTCTCACACACATAGAAGAGTCTTAAAGCGTCCATGACATACATACATCACACGAATACTCCAAATTATACAATAAATTACTAAAGTATGTATTTTCCTATACGATTATATACAGTACGTTCCTATAGTTATATGTATGCACCACTACCTATATACAATATACTGTATTACAAAAACATTATATATTTTTCTCTGATACAAAACAAGTGAAAGTCTTACTCCTATAAGAGGCAAGCAAGTTTCTTCTATAAGGTGTGTGTGTGTGTGTGTGTGTGTGTGTGTACGTGTGTACGTATAAGTGAGTGTTTGTGCGTTTTTTGTGTTTGGGTTAGTGTGAACATGAATGCGTGTGGGTAAGAGGAGAATAAGGCAAAGGTGAATAAATATAAGAAAGAGAAGAGAAGAACATACTGTACTCAGAAATAATCAACTTGCATTCAGGTTTTTTAAGTGTTAGCTGTCCATCAAGACCCCACACCCTCAGGCACAGTTTGATATATTTTGGTGCGACTCTTCAGAGATAAATACTGCTAATACTGTGGGTTACGAGTTTGTGTTCTACATTTAGGACTGTGTTACCGTGACTCAAAATTATTACTAATGTTATTACTACTACTGAAAGTGGTTCATATAGGCATGAATGTCTGTTAGGGACAGTGTGAATACAGCGCACTGTAAACTAAGCCTTCGGTAGACAAGGAGGCAGTATGGCCGGTACTGCTTTCGACCATATTCACTTCCCGGAGTTGTAAACTAAGGTACCCATTTACAGTTGGGTGAACTGGGAGCGCCCGGGAATCGAATCGACACCTGGAACAGGAGGCAAGCACTATATCCACTCGACACCTGCGCACATTAACAGTAGTAGTAGTAGTAGTAGTAGTAGTAGCATTCACCCCATGGAGTCAAGCATCGTTGGAACTACCTGATGCGTACTATCCCTGATATCGGACCCCTCCTCCACCCTCTGGAAGAAGCTATCAGTGTCAATTTCATTCCCAAATTAGTGAAACACCCTCACTTAACCCCAGCAGAAAGATCACTCCTTGCACTTACATCAAGACTGGGATTGATGGGACTAACCAATCCAGAAGAGATTGCAGCCACCAAACATCAAAATTCACTTAAGCTCACGGCAGCCCTCACGGACCACATAATAGCCCAGAATGCAACAGGGGAGGTGGATACCAGTGAAGTAAACAAGATTCGTAGGTCCATTACGACAGATCGACAGCACTGCCAAAATGATAAGCTGCAGCAACTGTTGCTGCAGGTACCAGAAAGTTTGAAAAAAAAAGTAACTATTGCGCAGGAGGTGGGCGCCTCGAACTGGTTAACTACGTTACCGATAAGGGCAAATGGTTTCAGTCTCAATAAACAAGAATTTACAGATGCCATTGCTCTAAGGTACGGTTGGCCAGTAGAAGGTTTGCCCTCCCAATGCATGTGTGGCTCTTCCTATGACGTCGATCACGCCATGGTGTGCAAGAAAGGGGGCTTCATATGCATGAGGCATGACGAAGTAAGGGACCTCACAGCAAATATGTTGAAGGAAATCTGCCGGGATGTCATGGTAGAACCGACCCTCCTTCCATTGGATGGTGACATCTTCCAACATAGGACTTCAAACACATCTAACGAAGCCCGTGTTGACGTCAGTGCTCGAGGATTCTGGACGCGGGGACAGCGAGCTTTTCTCGACATCAGGATTTTTGATACCATGGCCGCATGTCACTGTAACCTAGCTCTCGATGCAGCACACAGAGGGAACGAGAACGACAAGAGAAGGGCATATGGGGAGAAAATTCAAAACGTTGATCAAGGCAGCTTCACTCCTCTAGTGTTCACATCCTCTGGTGGGATGGGACCAAGTGCAAGATGTTTCTACGCCAGACTAGCGGAGGTGATCTCCGAATAGAAGCAGCAGCCCAGAAGTTATGCTACAGCCTGGATGAGATGTCGACTGTCTTTCTCTCTCCTTCGGTCGGCTTTGCTCTGCCTCAGGGGAACGAGAGCTTCTGCCCCAATGCCGACAACTGCTGCAGATATTGACTATGAGGCTCAACTAATTCAACACAAATAGGATAGCTACTTATGTATTAGGATATTTAATATTAAGGTAATAAAATGGCGGCGAAGGTGTGGCTATTGGGGGAGGCTGGAGGCCACGTATAAAAAAAAAAAGTAGTAGTAGTAGTAGTACAGTTACAAATATAACGCATTAAGAACCACCATTAAACAGTAATAACTCGTGACAACAGCACTACAATCATGTCTGCATGAAGTCGCACCAAAATATATCAATCTGTAGCAGATGGTGCGAGGGAGTGCCCAGTACGGCGGCCTCTGATGACAGATGTGATGCACCTCTCTTATATACATACACACACAGTTCGAGAAGTTCTGTGTCACTTTTATGCCTATTATATAGAGCGATTCAGTGGATAACCTCCCGTGAATCAGCTATTACGTGGCGCCTTGGTTATACAGTGATTGTGATATCTGACGTGAATAACACTTTCTTACCTAAATTTATACGTTTATTATTATTATTACACACACAGCTACACCTTCCCCCACCACCCTCTTCATCCACCCTCTCACCCCACCACCCACCTTCTCCCCCTCACCCACCCTCCCCAGCTACCCCACCAAAACGGTACTAGACGAAAGATTGCCTGCTGAGAAAACAACGCCTCCATTGCCGTTCGTTCGCCAGGTCTAGGAGAAGTCACCTCTGGAAGGGAGGAATGGGTCAACAGAGGAGGAGGAGGAGGAGGAGGAGGAGGAGGAGGAGGAAGAGGTAGGTAGGTAGGAAGGTGTTGGTCAGGGAACTTGGTGCTAGGCTGCTGTGATGGCGGTGGATAACGGTGTGTGTGTGTGTGGAGTAAAACAGGTTCATTGTGTCACTATAAAACTAAGTCACTTGGTTATGATGGTGGAGGAAGAAATAAACTGAATATGAGGAAAAAACAAAATTAATGGTGGTCTTCCCATCTGTTGTTATAGAATTAAACAGTTTATTCTTTCCTACGTAGAAACTTTCTTTATTTCCCTAAAATAATAAAAAATAAATTAAATAGTTTAGTCCCATTAAATTTGTTTTTTGCAATAAACTTAAAATTTAGTGAGTTTGAATTATTTTATGTATTACTACAGAAAGATTGAAGTTTAACAATAATCTTTCTTTCCTGTGGTAGAAAGCTTAAATTAAAAAGCTTGTTATATCATGGTGTGGTAGAAAGTTTAACATTGAAAAAGCTTATTACGTCATGATGTGGTACAAAGCTTAACATTAAAAAAGCTTATTATGCCATGGTGTGGTAGAAAGCTAAACATTAAAAAAGCTTATAATGCCATGGTGTGGTAGAAAGCTTAACATTAAAAAAGCCTATTACGTTATGGTGTGGTAGAAAGCTTAATATTAAAATAAAAAAGCTTATTATGTCATGGTGTGGTAGAAAGCTTAATATTAAAATAAAAAACCTGATTACGTCATGGTGTGGTAGAAAGCTTAATATTAAAAAAGCTTATTACGCCATGGTGTGGTAAAATGTCATAAAGATTAACAATACCTCTTGAGCTGTGGAAGAAATAGTTAAATTGCGAGAGACGTGACAAAGAGGTGGGTGGGGGGTGACGAGACGGTGTAGTACGGTGAGAGTTTGTTAGCTTGGGTTTCTCAGATCACACTTAGCTGAGAACAACAGTGAGGTAGTTTGTTAGCTTGGGTTTCTCAGATCACACTTAGCTGAGAACGACAGTGAGGTAGTTTGTTAGCTTGGGTTTCTAATATCACACTTAGCTGAGAACGACAGTGAGATAGTTTGTTAGCTTGGGTTTCTCAGATCACACTTTGCTGAGAACGACAGTGAGATAGTTTGTTAGCTTGGGTTTCTCAGATCACACTTAGCTGAGAACGACAGTGAGATAGTTTGTTAGCTTGGGTTTCTCAGATCACACTTGGCTGAGAACGACAGTGAGAATAACGGGCGGCAGAAGTGAAATTTTCGTCAACAACAATATACGTCACGTGAACATAAGACAATGACAGAAAATAGACTAAAAAATCTATGTATTCAGTCGTCTATATTTTACAGTACGAATGAATAAATTTATTGACGAGTTGTTTTAATTTAATATCTCGAAGATTTTTAACAACGGTGAGGTTATCTCTCTCTCTCTCTCTCTCTCTCTCTCTCTCTCTCTCTCTCTCTCTCTCTCTCCACTATCTCTTCTTTTATTTGTACTGAGTCTTCAAATAACAGAAAATAACACATCATTCCTCCAGTCAACCACAGACAACACGCAACTGAAGGCCTCTGTATACCTCACGGGAAAAAAAACAACTATATATACCACAGAACTTAAGAGTTATTATTCTCTCTCTCTCTCTCTCTCTCTCTCTCTCTCTACACAGAGGAGGGCGGTGTCGGTGGCAACGGCGGCAAAGAGCCTCTGAATAACTCTTGTCTCGGGCCGTTGGCTTCTGGACGGGCGGCAAACATATTCTCTTCAAGGTGGCCCGGGCCGTTTTGCCCCCCCCCCCCCCCGGTCCCCGTTAAGTACACTAGCGGGGTCTATCTCTCATTTAGGTGTATACGAGGCTGTTTCTCTTAGGTTAGGTTAAGGTTAGGTTAACATAGAAAGAGGTGATGTTAAGTTAGGTTAGGTTAGGTTAAAGTTAGGTTAACATAGAAAGAGGTGATGTTAAGTTAGGTTAGGTTAGGTTAAAGTTAGGTTAACATAGAAAGAGGTGATGTTAAGTTAGGTTAGGTTAGGTTAAAGTTAGGTTAACATAGAAAGAGATGATGTTAGGTTAGGTCAGGTTAGGTTAAAGTTAGGTTAACATAGAAAAACATGAGGTTAGGTTAGGTTAATGTAACAATGCCATGTTTTTGGGAGTAAATTGTGTCATGTTTTAGAGGAAATACATGAAAATTCTCCTTAGACAAAGACTACTCGCCATAACACACGATACTACTAGTCCAAGAGCCCAGGCACTTTTAATCAAGTATCTGAGGCCAAAAGGTTTGAGGGTCGTTTCTGAATCAGAATTTTATGCCGAATCTGAAAATCCATTTCTTAATTGCCGCAGCTGCTGCGTTTTTGGAGAAAAACAGCGTTTTTTGTTGTTTTCGCACCTTATTTTGGGGAAAAGTATAAAACAACGGCATATCTGCATTCACACAGAATGAAAGTGCAAGAAGTAGGTGGATGGTGACTCATGCCATGAGAAGTGCTATACTTGGGCACTTGTTCGATATGGCTGGACTTAGGAAGCAAGATGACTCAACAAAGGATCTCACACATCACCGTATTGTGCGTGACAATAATGATGTTAATAAAATCATCAGTGGCATTAACGAGACACTCAATCCTTTTGATGAGATAGCTCAAGATGGAAATCTCTACTGCCTGTCCACTGGAAAAGCAACATCAGTAGATGTCAAGAATGACCTCCTACACTGTGTGGAAATTGGAGACAAACGATGTAACACATTTATCAAAGAATGTTTTGAAGACCCTGCAAGGTTTGAGAAACCGATATCTCGATCTAAATTGAAGAATTTCTCATCAGATGCTATACGAGTTAAGCTCACCGTTAAGGACAGAAAGATTAAAGAATTGCAGGGGACACGTGATTTATTTGGAAGACTGCTTTACCTAGCAGCGAGCAACAACGTGGATTTGGCTTTGGTCTTTAGATATCCCCTTACACCAGTGCCATTGACCATAGCACAGGTGGATGGGTCTGTTAACAAAACGGACAAGTCAAAACTGATGCATAAGTTGGAAGAAAGAGTGAAAAGTAGCAAACCAGTGAGTCGGGATGCATGTGCCATTGATGCAATGTTTCTCATACGAACTCTAGTCAATGTACCAGCCACATTTGGTGAAATTGCCAAACTTGTTCTGACACGGTTGTTGGGATTTGCCAAAAGGGTAGACTTTGTATGTGATTCATACAAAACCCCATCCATCAAAGATATCGAGCATGGTATCCGTGGATCTGATGCTACACATACCAACTTCATTATCTCTGGTCCTGACCAGAAGCGCCCAAAGGATTTCAATGCCTCGCTCAAGTCCGCGAATTTCAAAACAGCCCTCCTACACTTCCTTGTAAAGGAATGGAAGAGAACATCATACATTGAGCAGATCCGAGGCTACACGCTATTTGTAGGACTGGATGACAAAGCCTATCAATATGATGTAAAGGATGACAGTATTCACGTGCAAGAGGTCCCCAGCCTGGTCTGCAACCACGAGGAGGCAGATACTCGGTTGATCTGGCATGTTAAGCATATGTGCGAGTCCTACAAAGGTGGTAACATCATTATCCGGTCCTCTGACACTGATGTTCTTATAATTTTGCTTCCTACAAAGGTGGTAACATCATTATCCGGTCCTCTGACACTGATGTTCTTATAATTTTGCTTACGCATGCCCATGTCATACCAGGACAGCTATGGCTCGACGTTGGTGTAAGTACTAACAACACCAGGCGATATATAGATGTATCCCAGTTAGCTCACAGCCTTGTGTGGTGCCCTGTCAGGACTCCATGCCTTCACAGGATGTGACTACACAGCTAGTTTTGTACGCAAAGGTAAAGTCCGCCCTTTGGCTTTAATGGAAAAGGAACAAAGGTTCATCGCAGCATTCGCCAAATTGGGAGATTCAGCTCACATATCATCAGATCTGTTAACAGACATGGAGGCCTTTGTTTGTAGCATGTATGGGAAGCCCAACCTAACATCAGTGAATACAGCCAGACATATGCTATTTGATCAGCATTTTGCACCAAAACAAAAATCTCAGCCTTTGCATAAAATCAAAGGAACCGACCCTAGTAATTTGCCTCCATGCAAATCTGTGCTCTTGGAGAAATTGAAGCGTGCAAATCTGGTAGCATCAATGTGGAAAAACGCAATTACCCCAGAATCGTACAAGTGGGCTCCAGAAGAAAATGGATGGCTGCTAGAGAACGGTCGCTATGTTATTAACTGGTTTGAAGGGCAACAGGTCCCAGAAGATGTATGCCTCCACATTGATGATAACGTGGGTACAGATATGGCTAATGAGGAGGAAGATGAAACGGAGTACTGTTCCTCCTCTGATGAGTCAGACAGTGACTCTGACTAATTTGTGACACTACAAATTTTATTGGAATATGTTTTGGAGACATAACAGAACAGTTTGTCTAAGTTTTCCTACATTATAACAATTAGGCCATGAGAGTCTAAGGAACATGCCTTGTTGGCGCTTTATTTAGTACACCAAATTCATAAGTTACAATTATGGTATACTGCATAAAACTGGGATTCAGTTTTATGTACACTTCTGCCTAAGGTAACCATAACCTGAGGACAGGAACTATGGGACGACATTTAACCAGATTTTTTGTCTTGGCAGCAAAATCTGACAGGGGGTGGAGAAAACTTTACTGTCAATATTCTATAGCAGTCACATACTCGCAATAAGTATTGCTATAAGTGTTATACAGAGGTTATAACCAATTTACAAGATCAGTATCACAGTGACATTATAGACGATACATCCTTCATGAGAAATCACTGACTGCACCGATTAAAGAACTGGTTTTTTTTTCACAAAAGAGCTCTTGTTACCATGGATACCCAGCTTACATGTATTATTTTGATGTATGTGCGTTCAAAAAGATAATATCTTTACTTTGATACCCTACATGCTAGTATAAATGGATATTTAATAACTCCACGAAGTAAAATCGTTGTTTTATACTTTTCCCCAAAATAAGGTGCGAAAACAACAAAAAACGCTGTTTTTCTCCAAAAACGCAGCAGCTGCGGCAATTAAGAAATGGATTTTCAGATTCGGCATAAAATTCTGATTCAGAAACGACCTTTTGGCCTCAGACACATGATAAAAAGTGCCTGGGCTCTTGGACTATACGGCGTCCCCGCCAAAACCAGGAGTTCCCGAAGCATGAGCCAATCACAGTGGCCTATGAGTGTGACGTCACAGGCCTAACTGTTAGGTTAGGTTCCGCCATGAAACTAATTTAGGTTCGGTCGTGCATCTTGTTCCGGGAATTATTTACAACCCCTCTAACTCTCCCGCTCCCCCTCCCCTTGCCTCCCCCACCCCTTCTCTCTCTCCCCCCTCTTCCCTACTACCTCTCCCTCCGTATTCTTTATCTCCATTCTTCCCCTCTCCACCCTTTCTCCCTCCCCAACCCCTCCCCTCTCCCATTCCCTCTCCTCCTTCTCCCTTCTCTATCCCCTCTCTTTCTCCCTCCTCACCCTTTGTTCCTCGACCTCTCTCCTCCCCTGCCCGTCTCCTCCCCACCCCCCGTCTCCCTCCCCCAACCCCCACCCAACAAAAAACTCATAACTCTACGTGACTCAGAGGACGAGGAGAGGCATTTATTTCTGTAGTGAGAACCAATCTATAGAAAACTAAGAACAATATAAGTATCAAGTTCCTCTGAGGGCTGCGGCTGGTGTCTAATTAGAGGAGATTGTACAAGACTGTTTCCTACCAACTTAATAGAGTTTCGAGAACCAAAATACAATACTTAATTTTTCAGTGGTGTTCCAGACATAATGTGAGAGCTGATATTATTATTGTCGTTGTTAGTAGTAGAAATAGCAGTAGTAGTAGTAGTAATAGTAGTAATATAACCATAATTAATACTACTACTACTAATATTACCTTAAATATCATCATCATTATTCCTATTATCAGTTTTAGTATTATATGATTTACCTTATATTCAGCATCTTCGTCAACATCACTTAACCACGCGCCGCTATGCAAGAAACACCAAACTAATTGCAAATATATTTCATTATTTCTCTAAACATGATTATCATTACTCTAATACGCCGTTAGAATATATCGGTCAGGACGCGCAACGGGAGTTACATTTGTTATTGTACGGTACTTAGCAACGGGAGTCACATCTGTTATTGTACGGTACTAGAGAGCAGCTGCGCCATACCCTTTACCCGGCGACATAACGGAACTGCTTTGTAGATCTGAAGGTTCTGTGAATGGGTCCCAGTCTTAATGCGGGGAGATAAGATAGAAGTATTTAAGTGGGTGAAAGGAATCAATAAAGGAGATATAGATAAAGTTCTTATAATATCCGAGCAGGATAGGACTCGGAGCAACGGATTTAAGTTGGATAAGTTTAGGTTTAGGAGGGAGATAGGAAGGAACTGGTTCACAAATAGGGTGGTGGGCGAGTGGAACAAGCTTAGCAACTTTGTAGTAAGTGCTGGAACGCTGGATAGTTTCAAAAGGAGGCTGGATAGATTCATGGAGGATAGAGAGTGGTAGTAACTCTCGACAGGAGTTGCCATGCACAAATTTGCACAGGCCAACCGGCCTATTGCAGACTCCTTATTTTCTTATATTGTTATGAGTCTTAATGAGTCCCGAATCTTAATGGGACCCGAGTCTTAATGGGTCCCGAGTCTTAGTATGCCCAAAGTCTTAATGGGTCCCAAGGATTAATGGGTCCCAGGTTCTTAATAGGTCCCACGTCTTAATGGGTCATATTGCTAATGGTCCAAGTCTAACCTCACCAATACAAACGAAGCATAGTTAAAATGGGCGCCAGTCCTAATAATACTAGTGAAGTTAGGAGGTGCCCAGTAGGTATGGGGCCCAGTAGGTATGGGGCCCAGTAGGTATGGGGCCCAATAGATGGGGGCCCTAGGTATGGGGCCCAATAGATGTGGGGCCTTGTAGGTATGGGGGCCCACAAGTGTGGGGCCCAATAAGTGTGGGGTCCATTAGGTATGGGGCCAACAGGTGTGGGGGCCAATAGGTGTGGACACAGATGTGGGGCCCAATAGGTGTGGGGGAGCAATAGGTGTGGGGCCCAATAGCTGTGAGGCCCAGTAGGTGTTAGGCCCACAGGTAGGGACTCAGTAGGTGTGGGGCCCAGTAGGTATGGGGCCCAATAGATGTGGGGCCTAGTAAGTATGGGGCCCAAGAGGTGTAAGGCCAAATAAGTGTGAGGGCTCACAGGTGTGGGGCCCACAGGTGTGGGGCCCACAGTGGTGAGGCCTAGTAGTGTTAAGCCCATAGGTATGGGGCCCAATAGGTAAGGGACCCAGTAGGTATGGGGCCCAGTAGGTATGGGGCCCATAGATGTGAGGCCTAGAAGATATGGGGCCCAATAGGTGGGTCCCAACAAGTGTGGGGGCCATAGGTGTGGGGCCCAATAAGTGTGGGGGCCCCAGGTGTGAAGCCCAGTAGGTGTTAGGCCCAAGGTATGGGGCCCAATAGGTAAGGGACCCAGTAGGTATGGGGGCCCAATGTGGGAGTCGAATAGGTGTGGCCCCACAGGTATGGGCATGAGTGTTAGGCCCAAGAGGTATAGGGCCCATAAGGTGTAGGGTCCACAGGTGTGGGGGCCCAGTAAGGGATGGGGCCCAAAGGTGTGGGGGTCAGTAAGTATGGGGCCCATAGAGTGGGGGAAAGTAGGTATGGATCCCAATAGATGTAGGGCCTAATAAGCAAGGCCAATAGGTGGGGGTTCAATAGGTGGGGCCAAATGTGTCCAATAATTGTGGGGTCCACAGGTGGGGCCCAATAGGTGTGGGGCCCAATAGGTGTGGGGCCCAATAGGTGTGGGGCCCAATAGGAGTGAGGCCCAATAGATATGGGGCCCAATAGGTAAGAGATTGGTAAGTAATACGTGGAGCGAATAGGTGTGGCCCCACAGTATGGGGCCTAGGCGTTAGGTCCACAGGTATAGGGCCCATAAGGTGTGGGGCCCAATAGCTGGGGCCAGTAGGGCTCAATAGGTTGTGGGGAAATAAATAGGATAGATGACAGGGTATGGGGCCCAATAGGTGGGGGGCTGAAGGGTAATCAATAGGTGTGGGGGCCCAATATGTGAGGGGCAGCAAGCATGGGGGCCAGTAGGTATGGGGCCCAATAGATGTGGGGCCTAGTAGGTATGGGCCCAGTAGGTGTGGGGCTCACAGGTGTGGGGGCCAAATGGTATCGCGCCCAATAGGCATGACACCCAGTAGGTATGGCCCAAAAGGTGTGGAGACGAATAGGTGTTAATACAGGTATGGACCAGAGGCAGTCGGTATGGGGGCCCAATAAGGTGGGGGGTCCAACAGGTGGGGGGCCAGTAGGCATGGGGCCCAATAAGTGTGGGGCTCAAGAGTGGGGCTCAATAGGTGTGGGCCAAAAGGTGTCGGGGCCCAATAGGTGAGGCCCAGTAGGTGTTAGGCCCAATAGTATGGGGCCCCAAGGTGTGAGGACCAAATTGGGGCCCAGTAGGTGTGGGGGTTAGTAGGCATGAGCCCATTAGTGCGGGGGCCCAGGTGGTGGGGCCAGGTATGGGCCCATAGGTGTGGGGGGCCAGTAGGTATGGGACAGTAGGAATGGGGCCCAATAGTGTGGCCCAACAGGTATTGGGGCCCAATAAGTATAGGGTCCAGTAGGTGTTAGGCCCAATAGATGGGGCCCAGTCATGTGTTAGGCCCACAGGTGGGGCCCAATAGGTATGGGGGCAAATAGGTATGGGTTCACTAGGTGTTGGGCCCACAGGTGTGTGCCCAACAGGTGTTGGGGCCCAATAAGTGTGGAGCACAGTAGGCTGGGGCCCAGTAGGTGCAGTAGGCATATGGGGCCTACAAAAAACACCCATAGACCAAATAGACTACAACATAGGTGGGCTCAATAGGTAATACAGGTATGTAAATATAAACATATCATAACACACATAAACACAACACAATACAGACACATCACCATAAAAACACAACACAATACAGCACATCACCATTAAAACACAACACAAAACAATACAGCACATCACCATCAATACAACACAACACAACACAGCATCACCATCACAACACAACACAATACAGCACATCACCATCACAACACAACAATACAGCACATCACCATTAAAACACAACATAATACACACATCACACACAATAACACAGCACCTCACCACAAAACACAAATACAAACACAATACAGCACATCACCATCACAACACAACACAACACAGCGCATCACCATCACAACACAAATACAATACAGCACATCACCATCACAACACAACACAATACAAAGTAATTCAACACAAAACACAACATAACACATCACAACATAACACATCACAACACAACACAACATAACACAACACAACAACATAACACAACACAACATAACACAACACAACATAACACAACATAACACAACACAACACAGTACAACATAATACAACACATCACAACACACACACACACATCACATATAACACAACACACACAGCACATCACTATTACAACACAGCAACACAACACAACAGTACAACACAACACAAGACAAACACATCACAGTACAACACAACATAACACAACACAACATAACACAACACAACAGAACACAACACAGTACAAACACAAACACAAACAACACATCACAGTACAACACAACACAACACATCACAGTACAACACAACACAAACATACAACACACAACACATCACAACACAACACAAACACAACACATCACAACACAACACAACACAACACAACACATCACAGTACACAACACAACACAACACAAAAACAAGACAACACACAAACAACCTGGTCTTCTCCCTAAATGCCACACAATGTAAACACCTAGAAAAAGTGCAAAAGAGGGCATGCAAGATTATTCTCCCTCCTACTCCACATATCAAGAAGCGCTCAACACACTGACCTTTCGACTTCACTGACCATCACCACGACTCATCTGCAATGGGAGAAGCTTTGCACCATTCGACACCGGCCCTACTACCACCTGAGATCCTTCGCCCGAGAATCTGTTCGACACCACAACCGCATCCAGCCCATACGTGCACGAACTGATCGCTATAAGAACAGCCCAGTCCCAACCATTGTACAAATTATCAATAACTTGTAATAACATGTCTACTCCCTAGTAAAACTACTCCTTACTGTCACTATGTTGAAATGAACTGTAGTTTGAGCTTTCCCCATCTAGTTATTATATGTCTTATTGTGTCACTTATGTTACTTGTATATTATTTGTAATTCGTAACCCATTCCCCAAATATGTAACTGTATATTTTCAGCCTTCTGGCTGCCAAGCTCTTCAATAAAACCGTTAATTATTATTAGATTATTACATATATATTAACACAACACAACACAACACAACACATCACAACACAACACATCACACAAACACATCACAACACATCACAACACAAACACATCACAACACATCACAACACAAACACATCACAACACAACAACACAACACAACACACAACACATCACACACAACACATCACAACACAACACATCACATCACAACACAACACAACACATCACACAAACACATCACACACAACACACACAACACAACACATCACAAAAACACACACAACACATCACACACAACAATCACAATACAACAACATACAACACAAACAACACAACAAACACACACAACACAAACAACACAAACACAAAAAAAACAACACATCACAAACATCACAACACAAAACACACAACACAACACACACAACACATCACAACACAACACATCACAACACAACACAACACATCACAACACATCACAACACAACACATCACAACACAACACAACATAACACAACACAACACAACACACAACACAACACAACACAACACATCACAAACACAACACATCACAACATAACACAACACCCCATAACCAGGCAGGTAGAGTCCAGTGACCGTTCACCTGAGCTACACCACATACTATGATCAACTGTTGAGTCTTTTTTATTTCTCTTCCTTTTCACTTACTAACCCACCACATTTTTTCTGCCAACCAATAATGAATAGTTCTGATTCATTTCCCTCCCTTCCTCCCATCTTTTTCCCCGCCTGGCGATAAAACAAACCCTAGTGACCGTTCGCCAGGCGTAAGATTTCCATAACACTTGAGATTGTGTCGGTATAGTGGAAGGAGGAGGATGGACGCCATTTTTAAAGGAGCCGTCAGAGTCAGGTGGTGAGGATTATGGCAGAAACGCTAGGTAACTTTAATAATTTCTCCGGAACTCATCTGATTGTTTAGGATAATTCACCGGCAATCAGAACCATGCGTGTCCTGAGTGGTCGACTCTCTCTCTCTCTCTCTCTCAATATCTTAAATAATGACAAATTGTTGATTTAAATTTATTTTGCAAACATGAGCAAGGAGAGGGAGAGACAGAAGGAGGAGAGAGGAGCAGATGGGGAGGGAGGAGAGAGAGGAGAAGGAGGAGACAGAGAGAGGAGAGGGAGAGACAGAGAGAAGGGAGGAGAGACAGGAGGGGGGAGGAGACAGACAGAGGAGAGAGGAGAGAGGAGTGAGAGGGAGGAGAGACAGAGGGGAGGAGACAGACAGAGGAGAGAGAGACAGAGAGGGAGGGAGGGGAGGGAGACAGATGGGGAGGGAGGGAGACACAGAGAGGAGAAGGGAGGGGAGACAGAGAGGAGAGGGGGAGAGACAGAGAGAGGAGGAGAGACAGAGGGAGGGAGGGGAGGAGGAGACAGAGGGGGGAGGGAGGGAGACAGAGGGGGGAGGGAGGAGACAGAGAGAGGGAGAGGGGAGAGACAGAGAGGGAGGGGAGGGAGAGACAGAGGGAGGAGGGGAGACAGAGGGGAGGAGGAGCAGAAGGAGGGGAGGAGACAGGAGGAGGAAGGAGACAGGAGAGAGAGAGGAGGCAGGGGAGGGGAGACAGGGGAGGAGAGAGAGGGGAGGAGGGACAGGGGAGGGGGGAGGGGGGAGGGAGAGACAGGAGGAGAGAGGGGGCAGAGGGGGAGGGAGACAGGGAGGAGAGAGGAGGAGGGGACAGGAGGGGGGAGGGAGACAGGGAGGAGGGAGAGGGGGAGAGGGGAGGAGGGAGGGGGAAGAGGGGAGGGAGACAGGAGGAGGGGAGAGGAGGAGGAGACAGGGAGGGGAGGAGACAGGAGGAGGAGAGGGGGAGGGGGAGGAGACAGGAGGAGAGAGAGGAGGAGGAGACAGGAGGGGGAGGACAGGAGGAGGAGGAGGAGGGCAGAGGAGGAGGAGAGAGAGGAGGAGGAGACAGGAGGAGGACAGGAGGAGAGGGGCAGAGGGAGGAGACAGAGAGGACAGAGGAGGAGGACAGGAGGAGGAGAGGGGGCAGGGGGAGGGGAGACAGGGAGAGAGAGAGGAGGGAGGAAGACAGGAGGGGGAGGGGAGACAGGGGAGGAGGGGAGGGGCAGAGGGGAGGGAGACAGGGAGGAGAGAGAGGGAGGAGGAGACAGGGAGGGGGGAGGAGACAGGGTGAGGGGAGAGGGGGGCAGAGGGGAGGGGAGACAGGGGAGGAGAGAGGGAGGAGGAGACAGGGAGGAGGAGACAGGAGGAGGGGGAAGAGGGGGAGGAGACAGGGAGGAGAGAGGAGGAGGAGACAGGAGGGGAGGAGACAGAGGAGAGGGGAGGGGGAGGGAGAGGAGAGAGAGGAGGAGGAGACAGGAGGGGGAGGAGACAGGAGGGAGGGAGAGGGGGGCAGGAGGAGGGAGACAGGAGGAGAGAGAGGGAGACAGGAGGAGGAGACAGGAGGAGGAGAGGAAGAGGGGGGAGGGGAGACAGGAGAGGAGAGGGGAGAGGGGGAGGAGACAGGAGGAGAGAGGAGGGGAGGGGAGGGGAGAGGGGGGAGAGGGGAGGGACAGGAGGAGAGAGAGGGGAGGAGGGACAGGGAGGGGAGGGAGACAGAGGAGAGAGAGGGAGGAGGGGAGACAGGGAGGGGGAGGGACAGGGAGGAGGGGAGAGGAGAGGGGAGGGAGACAGGGAGAGAGAGGGAGGAGGGAGACAGGGGGGAGGAGACAGGGAGGAGAGGGGGGGAGGGGAGGGGACAGGGAGGAGGGGAGAGGGGGAGGGGGAGGGAGACAGGGAGGAGAGGGAGGAGGGACAGGGAGGAGGGGAGAGGGGAGAGGGGAGGGAGAGGGAGGAGAGAGGAGGAGGAGACAGGAGGAGGAGGGGGTGGGAGGGGAGGAGACAGGAGGAGAGAGAGGAGGAGGAGACAGGAGGAGGAGACAGGAGGAGGAGGGGGCAGAGGAGGAGACAGGAGGAGAGAAGGAGGGAGGAGACAGGAGGAGGAGAGGGGCAGGGGGAGGAGGAGAGGAGGAGGAGACAGGGAGGGGAGGAGACAGGAGGAGGGAGAGGGGGGTAGAGGGGAGGAGACAGGAGGAGAGAGAGGGGACAGGGAGGGGGGAGGGAGAGAGGAGAGGGGGAGGGGGAGGAGACAGGGGAGAGAGAGGGGAGGGAGACAGGAGGGGGAGACAGGGGGAGGAGAGGGGGCAGAGGGGGAGGAGACAGGGAGGAGGGGAGAGGAGGAGGAGACAGGAGGGGGGGAGGGAGACAGGAGGAGGGAGAGGGGGTAGAGGGGAGGGAGACAGGAGGAGAGAGAGGAGGAGGAGACAGGGAGGGGGGAGGAGACAGAGGAGGAGAGGAGGGGAGGAGAGAGGAGAGAGAGGAGGAGGGAGACAGGAGGGGGAGGAGACAGGAGGAGAGAGAGAGGGGGAGGCAGGAGGAGAGGAGGAGGAGACAGGAGGAGGAGACAGGGGGAGAGGGGAGGAGGAGACAGGGAGGAGAGGAGGAGGGAGGAGACAGGAAAGGAGGAGGAGACAGGGAGAGGAGGAGGAGACAGGGAGGGGAGGGAGACAGGAGGGAGGGGGGAGAGGGAGAGGGAGACAGGGAGGAGAGAGAGGGGAGGAGGAGACAGGGAGGGGAGGGAGACAGGGAGGAGGAGGGGGCAGGGGGGAGGGGAGACAGGGAGGAGAGAGGAGGAGGAGGGACAGGGAGGGGAGGAGACAGGAGGAGGGAGAGGGAGGAGGAGGCAGGAGGGGGGGAGACAGGGAGGAGAGGGGAGGAGGGACAGGGAGGAGGGACAGGAGGAGGAGACAGAGAGGGAGGAGGGGGAGAGAGGAGGAGAGAGGGGAGGAGAGAGGAGGAGGAGACAGGAGGGGGGAGGAGACAGGAGGAGAGGGGCAGAGGAGGAGGAGACAGGAGAGAGAGGAGGAGGAGACAGGAGGAGGAGACAGGAGGAGGAGAGGGGCAGAGGAGAGGGGAGACAGGGAGGGGGGGAGAGGAGAAGAGAGACAGGAGGGGGGGAGAGACAGGAGGAGGGAGAGGGGAGGGAGACAGGAGGGAGAGAGGAGGAGACAGGAGGAGGCAGAGGGGGGAGAGGGGAGACAGGAGAGAGAGGGAGGAGGGAGACAGAGGAGAGAGAGGGGAGGGAGACAGGGAGGGGAGGGAGACAGGGAGGAGGGAGAGGGGGGCAGGAGGGGAGAGGGAGACAGGAGGAGGGAGAGGGGGCAGAGGGAGAGGGACAGGAGGAGGGGAGGAGGAGACAGGGAGGAGAGAGAGGGGAGGAGGAGACAGGGAGGAGAGAGAGAGAGGAGAGGAGACAGGAGGAGGAGGAGACAGGAGGGGAGGAGACAGGAGGAGGAGGGGGGAGAGGAGGAGGAGAGAGAGGAGGAGGAGACAGGAGGAGAGAGGAGGAGGACAGGAGGAGGAGACAGGAGGAAAGAGAGGCAGAGGGGGGAGGAGACAGGAGGAGAGAGAGGGAGAGGAGACAGGGAGGAGAGAGAGAGGGAGGAGGGAGACAGGAGGGGGAGGAGACAGGGAGGAGGGAGAGGGGGCAGAGGGGAGGAGACAGGAGGAGAGAGAGGAGGAGGGAGACAGGAGGAGAGAAAGGGGAGGAGGAGACAGGGAGGGGGGAGGGAGACAGGGAGGGGAGGGGGGAGGGGAGGGAGACAGAGAGAGAGGGAGAGGAGACAGGAGGGAGAGGAGGAGGGGAGACAGGGAGGGGAGGGACAGGGGAGGGAGAGGGGGGAGACAGAGGAGGGGAGGAGACAGGAGGAGGAGAGGGGGAGAGGCAGGAGGAGAGAGGAGAGGACAGGAGGGGAGAGAGACAGGGAGGAGGGGAGGGGGGTGAGGAGAGGAGACAGGAGGAGGAGGAGAGAGACAGGAGGAGAGAGACAGGAGGAGGAGAGGGGCAGAGGAGGAGACAGGAGGAGGAGAGAGAGGGACAGGAGGAGGGAGGAGAGGGGGGAGGGGAGACAGGAGGAGGAGAGGGGAGGAGGGAGACAGGAGGGGGGAGGGACAGGGAGGAGGGAGAGGGCAGAGGGGGAGGAGACAGGGGAGGAGAGAGAGAGAGGAGACAGGGAGGGGGAGAGAGACAGGGAGGAGGGAGAGGGGGGAGAGGGGAGAGGAGACAGGAGAGGAGGGGAGAGAGACAGGGAGGGGGGAGAGACAGGAGGAGGGGAGAGGGGGGGAGGGGGAGACAGGAGGAGGGAGAGGGAGGAGGGAGACAGGGAGGGGGAGAGAGACAGGAGAGGGGAGAGGGGGGGAGAGGGGGGGAGGGGAGACAGGAGGAGGAGAGGGAGGAGGAGGAGGAGGAGAGGGGGTAGAGGAGGAGGAGGAGAGAGAGGAGGAGGAGACAGAGGGGGGAGAGACAGGAGGAGGAGAGGGGGGCAGAGGGGAGAGGAGACAGGAGAGGGAGAGGGGAGAGAGACAGGAGAGACAGAGAGAGGAGGAGGAGGCAGAGGGGAGGACAGGAGGAGAGAGAGGAGGAGGAGACAGAGGGGGGAGAGAGACAGGAGGAGGGGAGAGGGGGCAGGAGGGAGGGACAGGGGAGCAGGAGGAGGAGGAGACAGGAGGGGAGGGGAGACAGGAGGAGGAGAGGGGAGAGAGACAGAGGAGACAGGGAGGAGAGGGGGGAGGGGAGACAGGAGGAGAGAGGAGGAGGGACAGGGAGGGGAGAGAGGAGGAGGAGGAGGGGGAGAGGGAGAGGGAGACAGGAGGAGAGAGAGGGAGGAGGGGAGACAGGAGGGGAGAGACAGGAGAGGGAGAGGGGGTAGAGGGAGAGGAGACAGGAGGAGGAGAGGAGAGAGACAGGAGGAGAGAGAGGAGGAGGAGGGGGGAAGAGGAGGAGACAGGAGGAGGAGAGGGATGAGGAGACAGGAGGGGAGAGCAGGAGAGAGAGGGAGAGAGACAGGGAGGGGAGGAGACAGGGAGGAGGAGAGGGCGAGAGAGACAGGGAGGGGGGAGAGGGGAGAGGAGGAGGGAGAGGGGAGAGAGAGGGAGGGGAGGGAGACAGGGGAGGGAGGGAGAGGGGGGAAGAGGGGAGAGACAGGGAGGAGGGGAGAGGGAGAAGAGAGACAGGGAGGGGAGGAGACAGGGAGAGGGAGAGGGGAGAGGGAGAAGAGACAGAAGACAGACTATTTTACTTCGTGGTAAAATAACGATAACAAGAAGTTATGGGGGTAACATTTGTTTTGTCAGAAACTGATACCATAACAAGATTTTACAAATACAAACAACCAAGTAAAACACTATACCACACTGCCGAACTGCTATTTTCACTATACTAAAACTAATGCCTTTCACAGGACAAACTCACTTGTACTAAAGGACACACACATAAACACACAAATGATCATACAGACCAACTATAAATAAACATGTAAAATACAAATTAAAGGGAGAGAATAAAAAACTTTTATACAAATTTCATCGAGTTTTGCAATGTGTGGGACTAACATGAAGTTAAGGAGAAGAATTTTTAAGGATACATGGTGTTTTAACTAAGCGATTTAAGGAGACTTATAATAAAGGTATATCTTGGAGGAGATAGATCTAGGATTTTATTTAATAAAGCTCATTAATAATGGGCTAATGTTACGAATAATAATAATAATAATAATAATAATAAATAATAATAATAATAATAATAATAATAATAATGATAATAATAATAATAATAATAATAATACAATAATAATAATAATAATAATAATAATAATAATAATAATAATAATAATAATAATAATAATAACAATAATAATAATAATAATAATAATAATAATAATAATAATAATAATAATAATAATAATAACAATAATAATAATAACAATAATAATAATAATAATAATAATAATAATAAATAATAATAATAATAATAATAATAATAATAATAATAACAATAATAATAATAATAATAATAATAATAATAATAATAATAATAATAACAATAATAATAACAATAATAATAATAATAATAATAATAATAATAATAATAACAATAATAATAATAACACACATAGTACCAAGAATATTTAGACAAACAGACAAATGATATACAAAAGAAGAAAGAGAAACAAACAGATAATACTATCTAGGAGACAAAAAAGGAAACAATGGTATAAAACAGACAAAACAGAGGGTAGAGAAAGATGAAGAGAAGAGACATAGACAGGAGAAGAAATGAAGCCAAAGGGATAGTTGATGAAATAAGAGAGAGACAATAAGACAGATGAGAGAGACATACAGCAATAATGCACCGGAACGAAGCTAACAAATGA
>NW_024755469.1:0-6089 GCF_018991925.1 Homarus americanus
CGTGGGTGTCGTGGACCGTCCCTCCTGATCTAAAGTGTTATTGGTGGGGACATACTCGTTGTGTGGGAGCGGGAATTTGACAATGTGTCCGTGAATATCGGATGTCACCCTAAGCATTGCCACCCAAGGTTTCTCCTCATCCCTTACGGCATAAATTATAAATATTCCGTGTGTTCACCGGCGTTCACCAAGTGAGTGGTGACCTGTGCTGGGTCAGTGGTAGGATAATGAGAAGGCTCGGCGCCAAGGTCAGTGTCGTTAGGCCTACTGTGACAGGGGTGGTCCCGAGACTATCGCCCCTATGGGGCCGAGAGTGCTGCCCATGCGGTCGCCCCCACCACCATAGTAACGGACTCTTAATGTAGGGTCTCGACGAACCTAGTGAGTATACATAACTGATATTACACCAGTGAGACCATATAAATAGTGGTTATTTGTGCCAAGGAAATATAAACTAGTGCCTGGTGTGACAAACTCTTGTCCATAGTGTATCATTCTGATGTATGGATGGTCGCTATTAGGGGGGGTAACCTACACACCCACGCGCGCACGTATGCCCCTACTACCTGGACACACCAGTCCAGCCTGTCACCTCTCCGCCCTTCCCTCATAAGAACCAGTATAATCTTGTGCCTGGGACTAAATCAGATGTCCGGAGGCGGACGTTACCGTCGCCCAAGGTGCTGGTCACTATGCCTGGTAACATTCCTTGCTGCGTCTGTGCTAGCCCGAACCAAAACTGCACAAATTGTGTTTGTGCGAGAAATAACCGACCATGTGTGAATTGCAGGAAGCTAGACCAGTGTCGGAACCCACGTCGCAGGGAGCCGACACAGGCGGCCACAGTGGATATCGCCGGGACCCAACTACCCGATGATATCCGAAATGATAGCAGTGAGTCTACTCAACCCGATAATGTAGTACTAATAAATGCTGCTCCCTCAGTAGCAGGTGTCCACGAGGAGAATGAGAGACAGCCGCCTCAGTGGAATGGCATGTCGATGGAAAATGCAGGCGTATGGGTCAAAGAAACCTACTCAGAAAGTGTCAAGTGGTCGCCCGCTAACTTATTTGAACCACCCAAGTGTGCGGCCACCAAAGAAATGATTCGGGAGATGACTCACTTCATGACTGATTACACTCAGGACCGCTTCCTCGCCCCCCTAGCTCTTCAAATACTGGCAATAATACCACATCTATTTTGTCAGAGGACACACACAAAGGCTAAGCACAAAGAAAATGTGGCAGCAATGAAGAGAAGGTTGACAATGTGGCAGACTGGGGCCCTAGATGATCTCCTATGTGAAGCAAGAACACTGCAGGAGAGACTAAAATCTACGGGTGACGGAAAGCAAAACACCGATGACGTGGCAAGACAATTTGGAAACAAAATGCGTGTGGGAAAAGTGTCTCTCGCGGTAAGATCTCTCACACATGAATCCTCCGGTGGAGTGATGCCAATAAACAGAGCGACATTAAAACTATTGAAAGAGAAACATCCCCCTGCAAGCGAAGATGAAGGCATCAGGCTCCAGGGTGCTTATATCCCACCAAACGCTGTCCTGTTCGAGAAAATAACAGGAGAGATGGTGTGGAAAAAGGCACTGAAGACTCGAGGCGGAGCCGGCCCTTCAGGTCTGGATGCAAACGGTTGGAGAGTCATCCTCAGCACAAACAAGTTTGGCCCTGTAGCAAGCGATCTCTGCACTGCCATTGCCACCCTTGCAAGAAAGCTTGCATCCTCTTGCTGCCATCACCTCCAGGCTCTGACGGCCTGCCGCCTTATTCCTCTGGAAAAGAACCCAGGATGTAGACCTATAGGGGTGGGGGAAGTGCTGAGGCGGATCATCGGAAAGTGTATAATGGAGGTGGTAAAGGATGATGTCAGGGCAGCAGCAGGAACCTACAAGTGTGTGCTGGCCACCAGGCTGGTGGGGAGGCGGCCATTCACGCCATGAGATTGATATTTGAGCAGCGTGATTGTGAGGCCGTTCTTCTGGTGGATGCTTCAAACGCATTCAACATACTTAACCGCAAGGCTGCACTGCACAACATCAAGATCAAGTGTCCTAGCTTTGCGATGTATGTTGAAAATTCGTATAGGAATCCTTCAGACCTCTACGTAGTAAACAACAAGGCTCTACGAGGTGATACCATCCTACAGTCGACCGAGGGAACAACACAGGGAGACCCCGTTGCAATGGCAATGTATGCAATAGGCCTATCAGTGCTCCAACAAGAAATAAAGTATGAAACAACTGGGGTCAAACAAGTGGCATATGCTGATGACCTCACAGGAGCAGGGAAAGTGGAGGACATCAAAAAGTGGTGGGACCTGGTAACATCGCGAGGTCCACAAATAGGGTACCACCCAAACGCCAGCAAATCCTTCCTCATCGTGAAGCCAGATCATTATGATCGGGCTGTGGAGGTTTTCGGCGAAAGTGAGGTCAAAATAACTAAGGACGGCCAAAGACATCTAGGCGCAGTAATTGGCACTACAGACTTCAAGACCCAGTACGTAGCGGGAAAGGTGAATGAGTGGGTTAGCGAAATCCATGCTCTATCGGAGATTGCTAACACAGAGCCACATGCGGCCTTTGCAGCATTCACACATGGAGTCAAACATCGTTGGAACTACCTGATGCGTACCATCCCTGAGATCCGACCCCTCCTCCACCCTTTGGAAGAAGCAATCAGTGTCAAGTTCATTCCCAAACTAGTGAAACACCACGACTTAACCCCAGTAGAAAGAACACTTCTTGCACTTCCACCAAGACTGGGAGGGATGGGACTAACTAATCCAGAGGAGATTGCTGACTCTGAACATCAAAATTCACTTAAGCTCACGGCAGCCCTCACTGACCACCTAATAGCCCAGAATGCAACAGGGGAAGTGGACACCAGCGAAGTTAATAAGATCCGTAGGTCCATTACAACAGATCGGCAGCACTGCCAAAATGACATGTTGCAACAACTATTGCTGCAGGTTCCAGAAAATTTGACAAAAAAATTAGCTATAGCGCAGGAGGTGGGCGCCTCGAACTGGTTAACTACGTTACCGATAAGGGCAAATGGTTTCAGCCTTAACAAACAAGAATTTACAGATGCCATTGCTCTAAGGTACGGTTGGCCAGTAGATGGTTTGCCCTCCCAATGCGTGTGTGGCTATTCCTATGATGGCGATCACGCCATGGTTTGCAAGAAGGGGGGCTTCATATGCATGCGGCATGACGAGGTAAGGGATCTCACAGCAAATATGTTGAAGGAAACCTGCCGGGACGTCATGGTAGAACCGACCCTCCTTCCACTGGATGGCGAGATCCTCCAACACAGGACTTCAAACACATCTAACAAAGCCCGTGTGGACGTCAGTGCTCGAGGATTCTGGACGCGGGGACAGCGAGCTTTCTTCGACATCAGGATTTTTGATCCCATGGCCGTTTGTCACCGTAACCTAGCTCTCGATGCTGCGCATAGGAGGAACGAGAACGACAAGAGAAGGGCATATGGGGAGAGAATTCAAAATGTTGATCAAGGCAGCTTCACTCCTCTAGTGTTCACAACCTCTGGTGGGATGGGCCCCAAGTGCAAGATGTTTCTACGCCAGACTCGCGGAGCTGATCTCCGAACAGAAGCAGCAGCCCAGAAGTTATGTCACAGCCTGGATGAGATGTCGACTGTCCTTCTCTCTCCTTCGGTCGGCTTTGCTCTGCCTCAGGGGAACGAGAGCTTCTGCCCCTACTCCGTCAACTGCTGCAGATATCGACTATGAGGCTACAGTCACCGAATGCCGCATCGATCTGCGGCTCAACTAATTTAACACAGATAGGATAGTTGCTTATGTATTAGGATATTTAATATTAAGGTAAATAAATGGTGGCGAAGGTGTGGCTATTGGGGGAGGCTGGAGGCCACGTTTTAAAAAGTAGTAGTAGTAATAGTAGTAGTAGTAGTAGTAGTAGTAGTAGTAGTAGTGTGTAGTAGTGGTAGTGTGTAGTAGAGAGTGCGGTAGTTGTGTGTGGTACTATGTGGAGCAGCGTGTTGTAGTATTGTACAGGGTGTGGAGTAGTGTGTGATAATGTGTGGTAGGGAGTGTGAAGTAGTGTGTGGTAGAGTGTGAAGTAGCGTGTGGTACAGTGTGAAGTAGTGTGTGGTAGGAGCTGGTAGATAGTGTGAAGTGGTGATGGTGTGTGGTCGCTAAGGTCCGGACAAAAGTCCCCCAGGACAAAAGCCTCTTGGATAAAACCCCTCGAACTAAAGTGCAAAATAGGTTAGGTTAGGTTAGGTTAGAAACTGCAGTTTTGTGATATAATAAATGTAATATTTTACATGTCAGAGAAGTGTTCATAAACTGTAGATAATAAAGAATAAAAAGAAATAATCTAAAAAGAATATTATTATTATTTGTCCGGGGGTTTTTGTTGTCTGTTAGGCTTTATCTGAGGGCTTTATCTTAGAAATCTTGATCCTTAATGGGTTGTCCGAGGGGGGCTGTTGTCCTAAACTCGTGGTCGCCGCTAATAATAATCACCTTTATAAGTCCCTGAACTGGATTCTTTCTTGTTACCATGACATCAAGAACAGTCGAGATAACAGGTATAACACCCCAGGATAACATTCAAAATAACATAATAACATCCCAGGATAACATTCAAAATAACACCAGGAATATGATGATAGAACTCGATATCATGATAACATTAATAATAACACTAAACGTAACAAAATAACATCCGGGATAACATATTAATTTCAAAGATAACACTAAGAACGAAATAACGTCGAAGATAACACCTACACCTTCACGATAATAGTACAACACCTCACGATATCAAAAAATTACTTAAAATAACATTAAGACAAACATATCCCTCTATGATAACACCCAAATCATAAATATTTTTTTTTTAAGACAACACACAAGGTAACAGCTCACAAGAATACAATATTATACCCAATGTTGTAAATTAAGAGGAAGGAAGGCGCCTTACCCCTGGTTCACATCTGGTAAAACGCAGCTCCATAAACCAAGAGAATATATCCTCTGGCATGCCTCCGTCCCCCCCTCCTGCTAATGCTTCACATCCGCCCAACGCATCCATGATAATAGTAATAATAATGGATTCTACTAATGGTCTGTCGCTGATTCTCACGCCTGGTCTAATCTTTTAAAACAGTTGTGTAAGATTTAAACCCAATCTTTTCTGCATTTCCTTGTCAACGTCAAATTTACTGTATTTTTCTTTTCGTCTTTCCTGTTTAATTTTTTTTCTTAATTACCCTAAAGATCAGAATATTTGGTAATTCTCAGGGAAATCTTTAAGGAGAGAGCTAGGAACTAACTGCGCTGAGACACCTTCTGCTGGGAGTGAGAGATAGGAAATGAACTGATGATAAGAAAAGAGAGAGGGCAGTGAAGAGAGAGAAAAAATAAGAAAGAGAGATAAGAATGATATGAAAGAGGTGGGAGTGGAAAGGGAGGAAGGAAGAAAGAGATGGAGAATGAGCAGAAAAAAGGAAGATATAATTGACAATGATATGAGAGAGAGGAAAGAAATAATGGAAGAGGGAGAAGAGAAGAAGAGAAAGACGGGCAATACGATAAAGTGATAAGAAATATATAAGAAAGAATAGATTAACAAGGATATAAAACATAACAGAAAAGAGGAAGACGAAGAATAAGAAGAAAAACTAAGAATGGTGTAAGAAAGGAGATAGAAAGAAGGGAAGAAGCAAAAGGAACAATACCTGTGAAAAAAGGGAAATCCTGGATAAGAAAGCTAGGAATAAGGAATAAATCAGAGGAGGAAAAACAAAAATTAATGAAACTAGAGGAGTGATTTATAACAGGTGAAATATTCAATGGCAAGATAAATAAAAGAAATGGAGAAACCCTGCAGTTAATTAATGAAAACACACCTGAGAGAGGACAGGTAAAATACTTGATAAAAAGATAAATCAAGAAATTTGACAACATTAATGTTTGTAAATGAAAATAAATAGGTGGTTTAAATCTGGTGAAATAATATGATAAAAATAGAAGAAAATATTACAGACGTTTGTTACTTGTTAGTGAAAATATACAA
>NW_024755470.1:0-13246 GCF_018991925.1 Homarus americanus
GTATTACGGCGTTTTATATAAAGATCCGGATTAACAACCCCGAGATACTTTAAAGAGGAAGGGCGTATTACGGCGTTTTATATAAAGATCCGGATTAACAACCCCGAGATACTTTAAAGAGGAAGGGCGTATTACGGCGTTAATATAAAGATCCGGATTAACAACCCTGAGATACTTTAAAGAGAAAGGGCGTATTACGGCATTAATATAAAGATCCGGATTAACAACCCTGATAAATGGTATGATTGACCCTGAATGAGATAATGAGAAGAACAATAATTGAGGCTTTATAATTATGGGGTCCTGGTAGAGCGGGGCGTCCCAAGATATCACTTCACCGTAAACTAGTGACTATGGAACAGCCTACTCTGGAGTGAGGGTACGGCATTAAACAGATCCGGATTCTTCCCTACACTCGATAAGACTTACTACACGACTGCCAGGTGTAATAACAGGTAAGCCTTATGACACTTGGAACCTAATATCCTACGGCTGTCACTCTACTGTACGATAATACCAATATATGCACACACATATGAAGGAAACTTTAAACCACCGTAAAGCAATTGTGAACAGAAGTGACTGGGAGGAATAATTAACAACGAGTAACAAGGGAGGAAGGAATATGGTACTTAAGGTCGTGTCCTGTCACGGTCGCCATTTGTTACGAGTTGGGGATTTAGAATATAGTTATACGTCTACCCAGATCCCAACAGGTAACAACAACAAAAAACAAAGACAATCGGACTATAAAAGGGTAGACAAAGGATGCGAGTTTTCGTTGTGTATAATAAAGTACCATAAATCCCTAAACAAAATATTCAGCTTATAAATTACCCTTAACCAAACTTAACCTAAACATTAACAGTATATACATATTAATACAACATAAACAATTTTGAAGCAAGTGGACGTGGGGGAGGCAATACAAGATACAAGTACTTAAGTGAGGAGCTAAGATGGCTGACGAGTAAGGCTGAGTATTGTAGAAGACGGTAGGTAGTCACTGTCCGTAGGTTTAGAGGATAGATGATCCTGTGGTCACTTCCCAGAGCCAAGTGCTCTCTCCTCGAATTGGAGCTCACAAAAAAGACTTGGAGGAAGTGACGCAACAACCAGGATATGGAGAAGGGAAACCCCGGAGTGTTAACTAAGATGAGTCATACTCGTGTCTCGTCCCTAGATGGCGTTGCTCGTGGTGCTGGGTAGGTAGATCAGGACAATAGATGGCGTGGTTCGTAGTGCTGGGTGGAGGGTTCGTAACACTTCTGAATGGCCATCGGCGATCATGTACGTCATCATATTAGGTATTAATGAATTGTGAAATAGAAAACTTAAACTAACTTAACCTAACATTAACAAATATTAACTAAGTGTTATTTTTTTTTTACCTACCAGAGGGGTGCGGGACCAGAGTGTGTTACCTGCCAGAGGGGTGTGGGACCAGAGTGTGTTACCTGCCAGAGCGTTGTGGGACCAGAGTGTGTTACCTACCAGGGGGGTGCGGGACCAGAGTGTGTTACCTGCCAGAGCGTTGTGGGACCAGAGTATGTTACCTACCAGGGGGGGTGCGGGACCAGAGTGTGTTACCTGCCAGAGGGTTGTGGGACCAGAGTGTGTTACCTGCCAGAGGGTTGTGGGACCAGAGTGTGTTACCTGCCAGAGGGTTGTGGCACCAGAGTGTGTTACCTGCCAGAGCGTTGTGGGCCCAGAGTGTGTTACCTACCAGAGGATTGTGGGACCAGAGTGTGTTACCTACCATAGGGGTGCGGGCCCAGAGTGTGTTACCTGCCAGAGCGTTGTGGGCCCAGAGTGCGCTACCTGCCAGAGGGTTGTGGGACCAGAGTGTGTTACCTACCAGAGGGGTGCGGGACCAGAGTGTGTTACCTGCCAGAGCGTTGTAGGACCAGAGTGTGCTACCTGCCAGAGGGTTATGGGACCAGAGTGTGTTACCTACCCGGGGGGATGCGGGACGAGAGTGTGTTACCTGCCAGAGGGTTGTGGGACCAGAGTGTGTTACGTGCCAGAGGGTTGTGGGACCAGAGTGTGTTACCTACCAGAGGGGTGCGGGACCAGAGTGTGTTACCTGCCAGAGCGTTGTAGGACCAGAGTGTGCTACCTGCCAGAGGGTTATGGGACCAGAGTGTGTTACCTACCCGGGGGGATGCGGGACGAGAGTGTGTTACCTGCCAGAGGGTTGTGGGACCAGAGTGTGTTACGTGCCAGAGGGTTGTGGGACCAGAGTGTGCTACCTGCCAGAGGTTGTGGTACCAGGTGTGTTACCTACCAGACGGTTGTGGGACCAGAGTGTGTTACCTGCCAGAGGGTTGTGGGACCAGAGTGTGTTACCTGCCAGAGGGTTGTGGGACCAGAGTGTGTTACCTGCCAGAGGGTTGTGGGACCAGAGTGTGTTACCTACCAGAGGGGTGCGGGACCAGAGTGTGTTACCTGCCAGAGCGTTGTGGGACCAGAGTGTGTTACCTACCAGGGGGGATGCGGGACGAGAGTGTGTTACCTGCCAGAGGGTTGTGGGACCAGTGTGTGTTACATACCAGGGGGGTGCGGGACGAGAGTGTGTTACCTGCCAGAGGGTTGTGGGACCAGTGTGTGCTACCTGCCAGAGGGTTGTGGTACCAGAGTGTGTTACCTACCAGAGGGGTGCGGGACCAGAGTGTGTTACCTCCAGAGGGTTGTGGTACCAGAGTGTGTTACCTACCAGAGGGGTGCGGGACCAGAGTGTGTTACCTGCCAGAGGGTTGTGGGACCAGAGTGTGTTAACTGCCAGAGGGGTGAGTGAGGCGGTGTAGGTTGGAAGTGAGGCAGGAACACGAGTCTTGACCCTTAGCAAAATGAAGTGGGGGGACCATTAACCAACACGTCATCATTAGCCAGCACGTCACCATTAACCATCAACTCGTCACGATTAACCAAGGCGTTGCCATTAACTAACACGTCACCATTAACTAACAGGTCAACATAAACCAACACGTCACCATTAACCAACACCTCACCATTAACCAACACCTCACCATTAACCAGCACTTTACTCTTATGCTACACGTCACCATTAACCTACGAGTCAACATTAACCAACATGTCACCATTAACCAACGCGTCACCAAACACAGCAATAGGTGTGTGTCGTCCGCTGTAACATTATTTAAAGATTTATTTCGTTTTGTAATGAGGAACAAATATAACACAGACTCATCAGCTTCCTAATGGGACGACATAAAGGTGGTCAGGTATACTTCAGCCGGAGACAAAAATGAGCTTAGGTTAGGTTAGGTTAGGTTGAATTATTTCATGATAGTTTTGTTGGGTCGATTTCTTAGGTTATGTTGATAATTAGGTTATGTTGATAATTAGGTTAGGTTGAAATTACATACTGATAGTTAGCAAAACAAAATTAATGTGTGTACAGTACGTGTATGATACTCAAGGCTCCTGACAGGACAGTGTGTGCAAACCACAGCTTAATGTACAATACTACATAGAACTCATGAAAGTTCGCATCTGAACTGCAGCCTTACTTACTGAAGCTGTTTCAGAGAGTAGTGAGGGAAGCGCCATACTCTAGGTTCTTGAGATAACTTGATATACACGGTTCAGTAATCAATAGGCTGTTGAAAATCCCTTATTTTAAATTATTGTATCTTATGTCAAATTATTGTCAGTGAAACAGTAAGCTATCGCTGCTCATAACTTATGAGCAACGATATGTTATGAGTCATAACATAACGCGTTCAAATATTCAATTGATATATACAATCGTACCAAAGGAGAGGAAAATATTTTATTTTTTACTTGTACCTAGTCTAAGGAATCTCATTGTTTATATTACAAAAACTGAAAGATGAGAATTTGTTCATTAGTTCATATAATACAAGTTCCTAATTTTATCCATATATATTGAGAAATATCCCATGTACTAATAAAACAAGTCATGATGCTATACACTGTAGAGCCGGGCATATTTATGACCCCTACAGGTAATTCATCATATCAGACTGCTGTACTATTAAGGTGTCAGGTGCCATTAACAACTAAGAGTGACAACAGACAATAAAAGGTGGCTTATTATTATAATACAAAGTAGTTATTTTTATGTGTCTTAATGCAACGTCATCCTTAAGGGAAGTGAATCCTGAAGCGTAGCAGTAGTTAATTTTCTTTCAATTATGAAATTATGATCAATCTGTAAGTGGTATAGATGGTAACAAGTGATCGTGGGCCAGGCTGCTGGCACGAGGAACAACATTGATGGCCATTAAAAATTTAGATTGTTTACGTCGAAATACTTTTACTTACGAAACACTGCTAGCATGTATTGGCAAGGGCAGCCCGGAACCGTCAGGAACTCCGCCGATTGGATCCCATAGGCCACCCTTCTTCGCCAATCTCCTTAGGTGCTGAAGCAACTGAGGGTCTTCAGGACTCCGCCGAGAGGGCCAGAACAGCCGTCCTCACGCCCCCAAGGAGTGATGCTAGCGAAGGTCCCGCTGGACCCCCGAGTAAGGTTGAGACTTTTCCTCTATTTCTCTTTAAGACAGAGAGGCAACACTGACTAGTGACGCTAAGAGTATCTACTGTCATATCTTGATATATTATTACTTATTTTATAGTGGCGTCCACAACACACCGAGACTTTGGTGTTTGTTTCTGTGAGTTAAGGAGATACAGTGAGTCAACCTGAGACGTTAGTCAGCTGGTGCACAAGTTTTGAATTACGATCACAAGTACTCATATTTCATTATTTCTATTATCCTCGCTGGGTGGGAGATATAAACTAATGTTATAGTTATATAGTCCTAAGTAACTTATATAAAGTATATAGGCATATAGTCCCCAGTAATTCATGTAATGTTATAAGGCTTGTAGTCCCTAGTAACTTATTGCCGGATGCTTCCTCATTATGGTATAAGTAATATTAACATTAATTACCACTGGTTAGAGGTGTGGTGTAGATGTTTCATAGTTTAATATTTATAAACAGGCAGCTAATGAGGTGATAATCTTCACGGCCAGGAGGAGTGGTACTGACAGCCCGACGGTGTGTTCAGTGTATCAGAGGACTGTATCTGTTAACATATAGCATGAGACTTGGCCTGCTGCTGTACTGTGGCCCTGACAAGATCATGTAGTGCGGGACATCACCAGATACTCCTGCGTTGGCCTCAGACATATTCCCAATTTGATGCTGTGTCCTTTTACTGGTGGGTAGTGGACATGTTACTGCTCCAGTAGACATAAATTATAATTTATTTATTTCACGTTAGTGGGAGTAGTAAAAGTTACCTTATATTCAGAGTAAAAGGAGGTATGACCTGAACGACTGGTGATAAGTATTCAAGGGTCTTATGCTGTGTTGGTGTGTGAGTTGCTACTGAGTGAGCCGCTGTCCACAAGGACCTCTACCCACACTACGCTCGACCTGTGGATGGGCCAGTAATTATGGTTACTCACTATACTATCACCATCGACCTGTACCAGCCACTTGTAATACCCAAAGCTCACTAGTAACGTCCATTATATCGTATATTAAATGTTCATCTCTTTATTTGTACGCCATTCCATGCTAGATTATACGAACCTGGCATGCTATCGCCGCGATACGAACAGTAGGCAGGATACAGTCGCCATAGGCATGATAGGTAAGGTAGAATGTAAACCAGCTTATTCATGCTACCCGTCGTCACCTCCTCCAACATTCATCCGGCGCATATAGAGCGACGACATCCACTCCTACGTGTCATCCATCAGTCCAAGTAAAATAATGATTACCACATCCATAGTGGATTATATAGCACACACACACATAATAATGGAAGCCCCTCGAAATCGAGGATGGCCGGCCCAAGGGCCTCCTAGGCGTGAATTTGTTAAAGTGTAATAGGCCCCTGTCTCATCAACAGAACGTATTATATAAATGGGTCAATACATCTGATATTATATTCAGATTCACCACCCTGTAACTTTCCACTGTCTATGAGTAAGACATGAGATTGACACGTAAGCGGGCAACTTACCCAAGAGGGCGAGACCCATAGCTCAGCATTCCTGTAAGCACGCACTGCGATGCCCCTAAGCTTCAGTAGCTCACCTCAACTCATATCGAAAGGACGTGACCAAACGTTTATCATACATAAACGCCGTCCCTTTCTCATTCACTCCTAGACAGTGAGACTTACGGTTGATATACACTCAGGAATTATATATACAACCTTTTATAATAAAACAAAGGAACTACCGTTTGGGTTTCGTTACTTAAAACCCAAATATAAATATGTGTGAACGGACTGGTTAATTGGACAAGCAGCCGATTCATGCTACCCGTCGTCACCTCCTCCAACATTCATCCGGCGCATATAGAGCGACGACATCCACTCCTACGTGTCATCCATCAGTCCAAGTAAAATAATGATTACCACATCCATAGTGGATTATATAGCACACACACACACATAATAATGGAAGCCCCTCGAAATCGAGGATGGCCGGCCCAAGGGCCTCCTAGGCGTGAATTTGTTAAAGTGTAGAAGCTGTCGCCAACACAACAACCTCACCCTAAGTTAACGAGCTGCATGACCCAGTGTCAAGGAATAGTCCGAGAAGACTGGACAGCTCGCCAACTGCACTGGCTAACCATTACCCCGGAACACGATCCGCAAATCGATTAACATCCAGAGTACCAATTACTGCTGGGTAGACAGAGGCAAATGGCATAAAGAAACTTGCCCATAGTTTCACCCTGCCGAGGATCGAACTCGGGCAGGATGCTGACCATTTCAACACAGGTCACACACACACACACACACACACACACAAGACCCACGTCAATAACTCACCATTTATTACGTGGAGGATCCCTCAGGAGGCTCCTACAGTGTGTTGCCACTTTATCATCCACCAACTTACACACTATCATACTGCTCCTGGAAGACACTGAATACACCGTCGGGCTTTCAGCACAACTCCTCCTGGCCGTGAAGATCATCACTTCATTATGCTACTGTATATAAATATGAAACATCTACGTCACACTTCTTATTGACTTTCTGCCTCATTTTTACACAATTGCAGGTCACAATTGTTTCTTTTACCTTGACAACACAACATACATATAATGTTTCTCTCTTTTATTATTATTATTATTATTATTATTATTATTATTATTATTATTATTATTATTATTATTATTATTATTATATTTTCGCCCCCAGGCCCTGATGTGGGTCATTGACCTGTGACCTGATTAATCTCGTAAAAACAAAAAATGTAAAGAATATGTCAATAAGTTACTGGGGATTGTATACCGATAACATTACATGAGTTACTGGTGCCTATAATTATAACTATAACATTAGTTTATATCTCCCACCCAGCGAGGATAATAGAAATAATGAAATATGAGTACTTGTGATCGTAATTCAAAACTTGTGCACCAGCTGACTAACGTCTCAGGTTGACTCACTGTATCTCCTTAACTCACAGAAACAAACACCAAAGTCTCGGTGTGTTGTGGACGCCACTTTAAAATAAGTAATAATATATCAAGATATGACAGTAGATACTCTTAGCGTCACTAGCCAGTGTTGCCTCTCTGTCTTAAAGAGAAATAGAGGAAAAGTCTCAACCTTACTCGGGGGTCCAGCGGGACCTTCGCTAGCATCACTCCTTGGGGGTGTGAGGACGGCTGTTCTGGCCCTCTCGGCGGAGTCCTGAAGACCCTCAGCTGCTTCAGCACCTAAGGAGATTGGCGAAGAAGGGTGGCCTATGGGATCCAATCGGCGGAGTTCCTGACGGTTCCGGGCTGCCCTTGCCAATACATGCTAGCAGTGTTTCGTAAGTAAAAGTATTTCGGCCCAAACAATCTAAATTTTTAATGGCTATCAATGTTGTTCTTCGTGCCAGCAGCCTGGAGGCCATTGGTTAATCTCTACACCCGTGGGAACAACCAAGTCGGTTGTGTACAACAGCGTCAGAGAATTATAGCAGCCTTACAGTGAGAACGGCACCAGTGTCTTAAGGCTCATTAAGGCATCACGTATCGGTTAATACAAAAGGTGTTACCAAGTTAATGGCCGACAATCCAATTTTTATTGTCATTTTTCCTTCTGATTTTTTTACACTTTAGTTTACATTTGTATTAAATTTAACACTTACTGTCATTTTTTCCTTACAGTAATACATACAAATGAAAAGCTTCATACAAAACATAACGTAACGTAACGTAACGTAACCTGCTTTAGGTATATTGGAATATCTTATGAGTGTAAATGACGTCTTATATGAAACAGTGATAATATTATTATGTGTCAATTAATTTACATTATTATAACAATAAAAAGTATTCCTTTACCCCTTCTTAGTGGACACACACACTGGCCATAGGTGACCATGTAGGTCATCATATTAGGTCCACGTGAATAGTTTAAGTAACTTAACCTTAAGGAATATTACTTAACTCTGATCTTTATAAACACAGGATGATCATGACGCGTTATATGATATATTCTAAACAATGTAAATGTCAACATAAGTTTGGGAGAAAAACAACTAAATCTAAAGTTACTTAAAACAACAGTAAAGACTTAAACTGTACACATGAGACGAAAACAAATATCATAGTAATAAATGTAAGTAATAAATAACTAATTAAACCCTGAAACTAAATACGTATATTTAAATGTTCTTTGTCTTTTATATTATATTGTTAACACAGTAATGACTTTAACACATATTGAAACAATTAAAAGAAAAAGAAAAAAAACACCGATCAACCTCGACCCGGAGGGCCAGATGACCCCTGGACAGCTCTGAGCTTGACCAGCACGTTCGTGTTTATATTATTATCTCGACTGAATTATATTACAAAGTCACTTATGAGTTTTTCAATGATGTTTTGATAATATTTACTTATTCTCACCTAAATGTTAACAACTAGCGTATTAAAGAATACGACCACAACTAAATAAAGGCGGAAATTCACGGAGGTAACTTGGTGTAACTGGCTAGACTCCCCAAGGTGCCACAGACCTGCCATCGTCTAGTAGTTTTTCATCGTGTAGCACAACTGAGGCTATACATACGAACACGTTTACTATATAGCTGAAGTATTTTACACGTTTCTTATACAGCCACTACTGAGAGAGGGGGAGGGAGGGAAGGGAAGGGGGCTACACGATGAACCCATAAATCAGGTATAGCTTGTCGAGGACGGGCTACGGGGCAATGTAAGCAATGGGGCTACTAAGACTATAGGTATAGGCTCCAAGTCCACGCCAGGCCAGGCCTGAGATGATGACGTCACTAGCAGCGTCCTCAGCGGATATTACACGACTTGTATCTCTCGTCCATCTCTCCCTGGGTGAGGAGGAGGAAGAGGGGAGGGAAAGACGAGAGGGAAGAGGAGGGAGGGAAGAGGAGTGGAGGGGAAGAGGAGGGGAGGGGAAGAGGAGGCAGGAGGAGGAGGGGGGGAGGAGGGGGAGGGGGAAGGAAGGAGGGGAGGAAGGGAAGGAGGGAGAGGAGGGGAGGGGGAGGAGGAGGAGGTGGGGGAGGAGGAGGGGGGAGGGGGGAGGAGGGTGGAGAGGAGGGGGAGGGGGGGGAGAGGGGGAGGAAGGAGGGGGGGAGGAGGAGGAGGGAGGGGAGGGAGGAGGGGGAGGGGGGAGGGGGAGGAGGGAGGAGGAGGGAGGAAAATAGGGAGGGAGGAGAGGGAGGAGGGAGAAGGAGGGGAGGAGGGGAGGAGGAGGAGGAGAAAGGGAGGGGGAGGGTGGGGGAAGGGGAAGGAAGGGGGAGGAGGGAAGGAGGAGGGGAGGAGGGGAGGAGGAGGGGGAGGAGGGGAGGGGAAGGAGTGGCTGAGGAGGGAAGGAGGAGGGGAGGAGGGAAGGAGGGGGGAGGAGGGGCAGGAGGAGGGGAGGGGGAGGAGGAGAGGAAGGAGGGGAGGGGAAGGAGGAGGGGGAGGGGAAGGAGTGGGGAGGAGGGGAAGGAGGAGTGGGGAGGAGGGGGGAGGAGGAGAGGGAGGAGGGGGAGGGGAAGGAGGGGGAGGAGGAGGAGAAGAGGAGGAAGAAGAGGAGGGACGTAAAGGGGAAGAGGAAGAAGAAGAGGCGGAGGAAGGAGAAGGAAGAAGATAAGGAGTAGGAGGAAAGTGAGAAGGAAGAAAGAAGGAGGAGAAAGAGGAGAGAAGAGAAAGAAGATGGAAGAAAGACAGAGAAGGGGAGGGGAGAGGAATGGACACAAAGCGAACAGTAACAAGTTTCAGTGTTGGTGGTGGTGGTGGTGGTAGTGGTGGTGGTGGTGGTAGTGGTGGTGATAACAGCAGTGGTCACGTTAGTAGTAGTATTAGTGGTGATTATAAGTGGTGCAGATGACGTGGTGGTGAGTGGTGATACGTGGTGGTAGTCACAGAAATGGTGGTGGTAGTGATGGCAGTAGTAGTGGTGATGATAATAGCAACGGTCACACAGTCCTGTCGTAACTGGCTGGCGGGTCTCAGGTGACATGTCGGGGCGGAAGGGGACACAACAAAGCCTCGGCATCCGTCACCCCCTCCTTCCCTCCCAGACAGTTAACAGTCACAAAACGTCTTGACCTGTAAATACCTCAGCCCTGGGAACACTCGCAGAAACCGGAGAGAGTCCCTGAGAAAACCCTGTAGAAACCGCCGTGGCCCGAGGGATGGACTAGCCGAGAAAATCATAACGAATTTCAGGAAAGCTCTTTTGGCTCCACCCGTCCGTCCGCCTCATGGGAAAAGGTTTTCTTTGCCATTTTAAAAGATTTGGAGCCACAATGAGGGATTTTTCACCGCTAAGGGTAAGGGTTAGAGGAGGTGGTGGGGGAGGGGGGGATGTAGAGAAGGGGAGGGGGTGAAGGGAGTGGAAGGAGTGTATAGGGGGAGGTAGTGAAGAAGGAGGGGGTGAACGGTGGTATCCCACACACCCACTTATGTAATGGAGGTTTAGAATGCACTACCAAACACACTTATCATATACGCCTCAAAAATATTATCACATCATCACTAACTAATAAAACACAAGACTTGGTGAGTTATGTGTGAAGGGGATCATTCAGGTGGTGTGATAATACAATGTAAGAGAGAAACTTCACTAAATGGAGGAGGAGACACACACGTCCTCCCCCATGGCTCCCACACACTCGCCGATAAATCACGTTCCGACTTCTATATAAGGACCTTCCTGTTACCTGAATAACCCGGCAGCTGCAGCCTCAACCAATGGGGCGCCGCGCATTACCGCCGGCCTCCAATAATTACACCACATCCAGGAAAGGGGCGGGTTTTGGGATTGATAAAAAACGCGCCATTCCCACTCTCGCGTGTGATTGGGCGAGGAAGGAAGATGATAAAAAGAGGCGACTGTGATTGGCTGGCACCGCGTGTAATCACATATGACATGATGAAGATGATGATGGTGTTGCGATATGAGGAAGGTGTGTACTAGTGTGTGGTTGGTGGTGGCGGTAGTGGTGACTGGCATGTGTGACGTGTGTGTGTGTGTTGGCTACTGATGGCGACCCTCTACACTGCCCCTGTTCCCACAACCACCCCCACCGCGCCTCACCATCGCTCCACACTACCCTCCCATAACATATAACTGCAGTATATAAGTTATTAATAACAGCAATTTAGTATTTATTATAGTTTTTCGTATAGAGAAAAACACGTAAAAACAACATAGGATAAACTGGACAGTGTCAGATTGTGGGTGTCGGGAAACGTTGGAAGTGTGTAGTAGTAATAATAATTAACGGTTTATTGAAAAATATGGCAGGCAAAAAACTGAAAATAAAACAAAACAGAGATGAGTGGGTCACTTTGTTGTCAAGAAATACACAAGTAATATTAGTGGTAAATAATATTACTTGTATATGATGACAAGGAGGACTGGGTCTTTTAACAGTTTCAGAACAGTTACGGTACTAAAGTGAGATAGACAAGGAGTGACTACACAGGTTAACTACGAGTTATGAAGTGTGTGTGTGTGTGTGAGGGGGGAGTGTATATGTGGGGAGACTGGATGTGTGAGGGTAGTCGAGGTTTATGTAAGGGGATGTGTGGGAGGGTAATAACCATGATAGATGTTAGGGCAATGTGTTGGGGGGGGACGAAAATATTGGGTACTGTAATCAAATAAGAAACATTGTTGTGTGACCTGGGTGTATCGCTTGGGTGAATAACACGACAGACTATGTCAACACACTTCCCTTATGTCGTCTCTACTGCTGCAACTGTGAGAGGTGATGACGTTCTCACTACCGCACTACTAAATTATTGGTGGCTCGTCAAATGGGCCCCACACCTAATGGATCGGGGCCTATTAAGAACTGAGGCCTAAACTCAATCTTAACTCACTCCTTCCCCACTACAGAAGTCACTCTCCTTAACTCACACTGACTGACATACCTTCACGTTGTCAATCAGCATATCTAGGAGAGCCAGACGTCGTGTGGTTTACGAAACGGACAGTTAGAACAGGCTGGAGATGGGTGAAGCTAAGTGATGGGACGGACAGTTAGAATAGGCTGGTGATGGGTGATGCTAAGTGGTGGGACGGACAGTTAGAACAGGCTGGTGATGGGTGATGCTAAGTGGTGGGACGGACAGTTAGAACAGGCTGGTGATGGGTGATGCTAAGTGGTGGGACGGACAGTTAGAACAGGCTGGTGACGGGTGATGCTAAGTGACGGGACGGACAGTTAGAACAGGCTGGTGACGGGTGATGCTAAGTGATGGGACGGACAGTTAGAACAGGCTGGTGATGGGTGATGCTAAGTGATGGGACGGACAGTTAGAACAGGCTGGTGATGGGTGATGCTAAGTGACGGGACGGACAGTTAGAACAGGCTGGTGACGGGTGACTCTATATGATGGGAAGCGAGACAGATATTAAACTAGAGTAATACCATGAGGACCCTGAACCAATAACGGAGCTACAACACAACACATCCTTCACATCAGTAAGAAAAGACGAATAACACATTAAAGGAACAGAGAATCCAGTATTTGTTGTGGATTCCGACCATCACGTGGTGGTAGTAGAGAGAGAGAGAGAGAGAGTAATAAGCCTTATTGATATGAAAATAAAGCAAGGAGCATCTGACATTACTATCAAGAGCCTGGTACCAGTAACAAGCAACAGCGTGAGGTTTTGGGGAGTCACAGTAACTGACAGGGTGTGGGGGTGTGGGGGGGGGAGAGGGAACACGACACACCTTAGTGACCGAT
>NW_024755471.1:0-25322 GCF_018991925.1 Homarus americanus
GTTATATGTAGTGATGATGGATGATGTTATATGTAGTGATGAGGGGTGGTTTTATATGTAGTGATGATGGATGATGTTATATGTAGTGATGATGGGTGGTGTTATATGTAGTGATGATGGGTGGTGTTAATGTAGTGATGATGGATGGTGTTATATGTAGTGATGATGGATGGTGTTACATGTAGTGATGATGGATGGTGTTATATGTAGTGATGATGGATGATGTTATATGTAGTGATGATTAGACAATAAAATAATAACAGTTTAATGCTAACAAAATATATTTTGCTGTACCGTTGTAGTGAAAAACATGGTGGAACTTACATACACCGTTAATGAACTATTGATGGAAGAAGAAGTTTTGGGGACTGAACAGTAAGACAATGTGGAGCCTCCCGGAGAGTGGCGTTCTACCATGGCCTAGCGGATGAGCCGCCCGGAGCGAACAGTGGACAGTCGGTTACAGGAAACAAATCAGGAAAATGAATCCCATCTTAATGCTAACAGAAAGCGAACAGCGGACAGTCGGTCACAGGAAACAGACCAGGAAAGGGAATCCCGTCTTGAAGCTCACAGATAGCAAACACCAGAGAGGCCTTCTCTAGAAAATGATCAAGTGCATGAAATTCGTTTGAATGCTAATAGAAAGAGAGCTGCGGGATCCAGAATTCTAAGAAAGAATACACAGTGGCATCCACTTGCAAGAGCAGTATTTGACTATGACAATGAGATAGAATATGAAAAGTATCCCTCTGTTGCCATTGGCAACATGGATAAGAAATGTGAACACTGCGGTGCAAAGAAGTATAAAGGAGAATCTGCTGGACTGTGCTGCTCTCATGGGAAAGTACGACTGCCAAATTTGGAAAAACCACCACAACCATTGAAGACTCTCATGCTGGGAACAACACCAGAGTCAAAACACTTATTGGAAAATATACTGAAGTGCAATTCATGCTTCCAGATGACATCCTTTGAAGCTACCAGAGAAGTTCGTGAGCACGCATACATACCAACATTGAAAGTCCAGGGTCAAGTCTATCACAAAGCAGGATCCCTCTTACCACTGGAAGCTGAGCAGGCAAAGTTCCTCCAAATCTACTTCATGGGAGATCATGAAAAGCTGACTACTATCAGGTGTGGCAATATTCAAGGTGTCAGACATGACATTGTCCTATCTATCCAAGAAATGCTGCATGAGCGCAACACGTATGTACAGTCATTTAAAAATGCCCTGGAAAACATGCCTTCTGAAGAGTACAAAGTCAGGATCAAAGCAGACACGACCCCTAAGGGAGAACATGAAAGAACATTCAATGCTCCTGTAGTTGATGAAGTAGCCATCCTGATTGTCGGTCAAGAGTTTGAGAAACGAGATATCATACTCAAAATGAGAGGCGAGTCGCTCACAAGAAGAACATGATGCCACATGTACTGGAAGCAACAATACTGACAGGAAAAGCTAAAGGAGAGGACTTTTTATACCAAAGATACCTCTCATCACCACTGACCTGCCATTTGCATTCAAGCGACTTCAGTTCCCGGTTAAAGTTAGCTTTGCCATGACCATCTACAAAAGCCAGGGACAGTCACTAAAGATGGTTGGCCTAAACCTGGTGTTTCCTTGCTTCTCTCATGGACAGTTCTGTGTTGGATGCTCCAGAGTGGGAACTGGCAAAAATCTGTACATACTTGCTGCTAATGGCAAAACCAAAAATGTGGTGTGTGTACCTTAATGCACTACAGTGAGACACTGTGGAGCCTCCCGGAAGGTAGCGTCCTGCCGTGGCCTAGCGAAAGAGTGACCGACATATAAACACTTCCGAGACAACGATAACTTATGACTTTTTTTGTTTGTCCTTTCAGAACAAAGTTCACTCCTGGGATTATCTCTCATATACGAAGCATCACCAAGCACAAGCACCACACACCTGTATGGGTCTTCAGTATCGTCAACCAGAAACTGTCTCCATGATAATAGTCCAGACAAATTCTTCCTTTTACTTTAACCCGGAAATAAACATCATCGACAGGTTTATTATAAATAATTATGACGACAGTAAGTTTTCAAGGTTCAAGTGTCCTTATTTCCTGCCAATGGTTCCAGGAAAACCTTAAAACTTACAATTAATAAATAATTAAAGATTTTTGTTTCTTGTATCTATATATATAAAACAAAGAAGTATGTATGTTTGTTTGTGTGTTTGTGTGTCCGCACGAGAATCTCGGAAACTACTATACCGATCTGTAGTGATGATGGATGGTGTTATATGTAGTGATGGTGGATGGTGTTATATGTAGTGATGATGGATGATGTTATATGTACTGATGATGGATGTTATATGTAGTGATGATGGATGATGTTATATGTACTGATGATGGATGTTATATGTAGTGATGATGGATGATGTTATATGTAGTGATGATGGGTGGTGTTATATGTAGTGATGATCTATCTTCTATTGATATAAAACAAAGAAGTATGTCTGTTTGTTTGTGTGTGTGTGTGTGTTTGCTTGTGTGTCCGCACGAGAATCTCGGAAACTACTCTACCGATGTGTAGTGATGATGGATGGTGTTATATGTAGTGATGATGGATGATGTTATATGTACTATAAGTGTTTACATAACATGGTAGATATTACTGAGCCTTCATCAGGGGTTGGTGCCTCCCTCCAGGTTCCCAGAGGTACAACTATTGGTGACATTTTCATATTCGATGGCAGCAGTTGAGTTAGATTCATTGGTTGGGAGGTACAGACAGAGTGTAAGTAGCTGTGGAAGTTTCGCGCTCCCTGATGTCGCCCAAATTGTCATAATTGAAGGTAACTGACTTGGCAACGGTAGTGCGTACGTTGGTCTTCTTAAGGATAGAGGCGGGTTGTTGGTCGGCAACATTGGATAGAACAATGAACTCAGCAGCTTGGCGGTCAAGGTTGTTCAAGGTACCATGGGCACTGTAGTAGTTAACTTCCAGCTTGTTAGCTGATTTTCGGCTGCGGCCAATGCTGTCACCATCCAATCGTCCAACAGCCTTATCACAGGAGGCTTCGTCAAAGTATCGGATGTATGCGAAGCCATAGTGTTCATTTTTGTTGTCTTTTGCGGGCATCACAAATAGGTCGATCTGTCCACATTCCTCAAACAATGGTCGAATCTGCTTAGGGGCCACACCAGGGTAGATGTTTGTTGCAACCACCACGAAGCTGGTGTCGAAGTCTACAACGAAATCCTTGTAGGAAGTCATTGTGTCATACATACATACCATATTCTCCTCAAAAGTCTGAGGACCTCAAGTTAAAATTTGGGCACAAAAGTAGATTAATATTGTAATGAGGTTGGAATATTTGTATTATGTAGTAATTATAACAAAATATAGTAAAGAGGGGAGATAGTGTGAAGATGTGCGAGGTGTGTTAAGGAGGATGCAAGGTAGTGAGGGGTGGGAGGTAGTGAGCGGGAGGGGATAGTAAAGATAAGGGGTAGTGAGGGGTGGGGTAGTGAGGGGTGGGAGGTAGTAAAGAGTGAGGTAGTGAGGGGTGGGAGGAAGACAAGTGTAGTGATGATGGAGGTAGTGGATGATGGGAGGTAGTAGTAATGGAGGTAGTGATAAATGGCAAAGATGATGGGTATAGTAGTAATGGGAGGCAGGATAATGTATATGAAAGGATGATGGGGAGTAGTAATGGGAGGAAAGATTAAAGGATGATGTAGAGGTAGTGATGATGGAGGTAGTGATGATGGAGCAGTAATGGGAGGTAGTGATAATGGCAGGTAGTGATGATGGGAGGTAGTAGTAATGGGAGGTAGTGATGATGTGAGGTAGTGATGATGTGAGGTAGTGATGATGGGAGGTAGTGATGATGGGAGGTAGCAGTAATGGGAGGTAGTGATAATGGCAGGTAGTGATGATGGGAGGTAGTGATGATGGGGGGCAGTGATAATGGCAGGTAGTGATGATGTGAGGTAGTGATGATAGGAGGTAGTGATGATGGGAGGTAGTGATGATGGGAGGTAGTGATAATGGCAGATAGTGATGATGAGAGGTAGTGATGATGGGAAGCAGTGATGATGGGAGGTAGTGATGATGGGAGGTAGTGATGATGGGACGTAGTGATGTGAGGTAGTGATCATGTGAGGTAGTGATAATGGGAGGTAGGAGTAATGGGAGGTAGTGATGATGGGAGGTAGTGATAATGGCAGGTAGTGATGATGTGAGGTAGTGATAATGGCAGGTAGTGATGATGTGAGGTAGGGGATGATGGGAGGTAGTGATAATGGCAGGTAGTGATGATGGGAGGTAGGAGTAATGGGAGGTAGTGATAATGGCAGGTAGTGATGATGTGGGGTAGTGATGATGGGAGGTAGTGAGTGATGGGGAGGTGATGATGGGAGGGAGTGATGATGGAAGGTAGTAGTAATGGGAGGTAGTGATAATGGCAGGTAGTGATGATGGGAGGTAGTAGTAATGGGAGGTAGTGATGATGTGAGGTAGTGATGATGTGAGGTAGTGATGATGGGAGGTAGTGATGATGGGAGGTAGAAGTAATGGGAGGCAGTCTGTGTGTGTGTGTGTGTGTGTGTTTGTTTGCGTGTATGTTTGTCCACACGAGAATCTCGGAAACTACTTTACCGATCTGTAGTGATGATGGATGGTGTTATATGTAGTGATGATGACGGATGGTGTTATATGTAGTGATGATGGATGATGTTATATGTAGTGATGATGGATGTTGTTATATGTAGTGATGGTGGGTGGTGTTATATGTAGTGATGATGGATGATGTTATATGTAGAGATGATGGATGTTGTTATTTGTAGTGATGATGGGTGGTGTTATATGTAGTGATGATGGATGGTGTTTTATGTAGTGTTGATGGGTGGTGTTATATGTAGTCATGATGGATGATGTTATATGTAGTGATGATGGGTGGTGTTATATGTAGTGATGATGTATGATGTTATATGTAGTGGTGATGGGTGGTGTTATATGTAGTGATGATGGATGTTGTTATATGTAGTGATGATGGATGATGTTATATGTAGTGATGATGGGTGGTGTTATATGTAGTGATGATGGATGATGTTATATGTAGTGATGATGGGTGGTGTTATATGTAGTGATGATGGGTGGTGTTAATGTAGTGATGATGGATGGTGTTATATGTAGTGATGATTGATGGTGTTACATGTAGTGATGATGGATGGTGTTATATGTAGTGATGATGGATGATGTTATATGTAGTGATGATTAGACAATAAAATAATAACAGTTTAATGCTAACAAAATATACTTTGCTGTACCGTTGTAGTGAAAAACATGGTGGAACTTACATACACCGTTAATGAACTATTGATGGAAGAAGAAGTTTTGGGGACTGAACAGTGAGACAATGTGGAGCCTCCAGGAGAGTGGCGTTCTACCATGGCCTAGCGGATGAGCCGCCCGGAGCGAACAGACAGCGGACAGTCGGTCACAGGAAACAGACCAGGAAAGGGAATCCCGTCTTGAAGCTCACAGATAGCAAACACCAGAGAGGCCTTCTCTAGAAAATGATCAAGTGCATGAAATTCGTTTGAATGCTAATAGACAGAGAGCTGCGGGATCCAGAATTCTAAGAAAGAATTCACAGTGGCATCCACTTGCAAGAGCAGTATTTGACTATGACAATGAGATAGAATATGAAAAGTATCCCTCTGTTGCCATTGGCAACATGGATAAGAAATGTGAACACTGCGGTGCAAAGAAGTATAAAGGAGAATCTGCTGGACTGTGCTGCTCTCATGGGAAAGTACGACTGCCAAATTTGGAAAAACCACCACAACCATTGAAGACTCTCATGCTGGGAACAACACCAGAGTCAAAACACTTATTGGAAAATATACTGAAGTGCAATTCATGCTTCCAGATGACATCCTTTGAAGCTACCAGAGAAGTTCGTGAGCACGGATACATACCAACATTGAAAGTCCAGGGTCAAGTCTATCACAAAGCAGGATCCCTCTTACCACTGGAAGCTGAGCAGGCAAAGTTCCTCCAAATCTACTTCATGGGAGATCATGAAAAGCTGACTACTATCAGGTGTGGCAATATTCAAGGTGTCAGACATGACATTGTCCTATCTATCCAAGAAATGCTGCATGAGCGCAACACGTATGTACAGTCATTTAAAATGCCCTGGAAAACATGCCTTCTGACGAGTACAAAGTCAGGATCAAAGCAGACACGACCCCTAAGGGAGAACATGAAAGAACATTCAATGCTCCTGTAGTTGATGAAGTAGCCATCCTGATTGTCGGTCAAGAGTTTGAGAAACGAGACATCATACTCAAAATGAGAGGCGAGTCGCTCACAAGAAGAACATGATGCCACATGTACTGGAAGCAACAATACTGACAGGAAAAGTTAAAGGAGAGGACTTTTTATACCAAAGATACCTCTCATCACCACTGACCTGCCATTTGCATTCAAGCGACTTCAGTTCCCGGTTAAAGTGAGCTTTGCCATGACCATCTACAAAAGCCAGGGACAGTCACTAAAGATGGTTGGCCTAAACCTGGTGTTTCCTTGCTTCTCTCATGGACAGTTCTGTGTTGGATGCTCCAGAGTGGGAACTGGCAAAAATCTGTACATACTTGCTGCTAATGGCAAAACCAAAAATGTGGTGTGTGTACCTTAATGCACTACAGTGAGACACTGTGGAGCCTCCCGGAAGGTAGCGTCCTGCCGTGGCCTAGCGAAAGAGTGACCGACATATAAACACTTCCGAGACAACGATAACTTATGACTTTTTTGTTTGTCCTTTCAGAACAAAGTTCACTCCTGGGATTATCTCTCATATACGAAGCATCACCAAGCACAAGCACCACACACCTGTATGGGTCTTCAGTATCGTCAACCAGAAACTGTCTACATGATAATAGTCCAGACAAATTCTTCCTTTTACTTTAACCCGGAAATAAACATCATCGACAGGTTTATTATAAATAATTATGACGACAGTAAGTTTTCAAGGTTCAAGGTGTCCTTATTTCCTGCCAATGGTTCCAGGAAAACCTTAAAACTTACAATTAATAAATAATTAAAGATTTTTGTTTCTTGTATCTATATATAAAAAACAAAGATGTATGTATGTTTGTTTGTGTGTTTGTGTGTCCGCACGAGAATCTCGGAAACTACTATACCGATCTGTAGTGATGATGGATGGTGTTATATGTAGTGATGGTGGATGGTGTTATATGTAGTGATGATGGATGATGTTATATGTACTGATGATGGATGTTATATGTAGTGATGATGGATGATGTTATATGTAGTGATGATGGGTGGTGTTATATGTAGTGATGATGGGTGGTGTTATATGTAGCGGCGGATGGAAGTTATATGTAGTGATGGTTTTGACGATATTATATGTAGTGATGATGGCTGGTAAGCTATGTAGCATGTTGATGGTACATATGTCGTGATGGATGGTTCTTATATGGGTGATGGTACGGGTATATATATAAAGCATGATGGATCGCCGCATGTAGTGATGATGGATTGTGTTATATGTAGTGATGATGGATGGTGTTATATGTAGTGATGATGGATGGTGTTATATGTAGTGATGATGGATGATGTTATATGTAGTGATGATGGATGATGTTATATGTAGTGATGATGGGTGGTGTTATATGTAGTGATGATGGATGATGTTATATGTAGTGATGATGGGCGGTGTTATATGTAGTGATGATCTATCTTCTATCGATATAAAACAAAGAAGTATGTCTGTTTGTGTGTGTGTGTGTGTGTTTGCTTGTGTGTCCGCACGAGAATCTCGAAAACTACTCTACCGATCTGCAGTGATGATGGATGATGTTATATGTAGTGATGATAGATGGTGTTATATGTAGTGATGATGGATGGTGTTATATGTAGTGATGATGGATGATGTTATATGTGTTATAAGTGTTTAAATAACATGGTAGATATTACTGAGCCTTCATCAGGGTTGGTGCCTCCCTCCAGGTTCCCAGAGGTACAACTATTGGTGACATTTTCTTATTCGATGGCAGCAGTTGAGTTAGATTCATTGGTTGGGAGGTACAGACAGAGTGTAAGTAGCTGTGGAAGTTTCGCGCTCCCTGATGTCACCCAAATTGTCATAATTGAAGGTAACTGACTTGGCAACGGTAGTGCGTACGTTGGTCTTCTTAAGGATAGAGGCGGGTTGTTGGTCGGCAACATTGGATAGAACAATGAACTCAGCAGCTTGGCGGTCAAGGTTGTTCAAGGTACCATGGGCACTGTAGTAGTTAACTTCCAGTTTGTTAGTTGATTTTCGGCTGCGGCCAATGCTGTCACCATCCAATCGTCCAACAGCCTTATCACAGGAGGCTTCGTCAAAGTATCGGATGTATGCGAAGCCATAGTGTTCATTTTTGTTGTCTTTTGCGGGCATCACAAATAGGTCCATCTGTCCACATTCCTCAAACAATGGTCGAATCTGCTTAGGGGCCACACCAGGGTAGATGTTTGTTGCAACCACCACAAAGCTGGTGTCGAAGTCTACAACGAAATCCTTGCAAGCCTTCACCTCCACCTCAGACACCTTCGATACAGTGCGTCGGAACACCATTGTGATGTACTGACACTAACAGCTCTCTCACTGAGGTCAAATCAAAATTTGACCATACAGAAAGAATTACGGTTTAATAAGGTTGGAATTTAAAGAAATTGACAACAAAATGAAGCTCTGTTTATCACTATAGTATTGAGGACTGGTGTTTGTAGAGATGATGGATAGTGTTATAATATGTAGTGATGATGGATGGTGTTATATGTAGTGATGAAGGATGGCGTTATATGTAGTAATGATGGATGGTGTTATATGTAGTGATGATAGGAGGGTAATATATGTAGTGATGATGGATGGTGTTATATATAGTGATGATGCATGATGATATATGTAGTGATGATGGTTGGTGTTATATGTAGTGATGCTGGATGGTGTTATATGTAGTGATGATGGATAGAGTTATATGTAGTGATGATGGATGATGTTATATGTAGTGATGATGGGTGGTGTTATATGTAGTGATGTTGGCTGGTGTTATATGTAGTGATGATGGAAGATATTATATGTAGTGATGATAGGATGGTTCTATATGTAGTGATCGATGGTGTTATAAGTAGTGATGATGGATGATGTTATATGTAGTGATGATAGGATGGTTTTATATGTAGTGATGATGGATGGTGTTATATGTAGTGATGATGCATGATGTTATATGAAGTGATGATGGTTGGTGTTATATGTAGTGATGCTGGATGGTGTTATATGTAGTGATGATGGATAGAGTTATATGTAGTGATGGATGATGTAATATGTAGTGATGATGGGTGGTGTTATATGTAGTGATGTTGGATGGTGTTATATGTAGTGATGATGGATGATATTATATGTAGTGATGATAGGCTGGTTTTATATGTAGTGTTGATGGATGGTGTTATATGTACTGATGATGCATGATGTTATATGTAGTGATGATGGGTGGTGTTATATGTAGTGATGCTGGATGGTGTCATATGTAGTGATGATGGATGGAGTTATATGTAGTGATGATGGATGATATTATATGTAGTGATGATGTTTGGTGTTATATGTAGTGATGTTGGATGGTGTTATATGTCGTGATGGATGGTTCTATATGTAGTGATGGTGGATGGTGTTATATGTAGTGATGATGGATCGTGTTATATGTAGTGATGATGGATAGTGTTATATGTAGTGATGATGATGGATGGTGTTATAAGTAGTGATGATGGATGTTGTTATATGTAGTGATGAAGGATGGTGTTAGTGAAGATTGTGAAGTGATATGTAGAGAAGATTGTGAAGTGAGGTGTAGTGAAGATTGTGAAGTGAGATGTAGTGAAGATTGTGAAGTGGGATGTAGTGAAGATTGTGAAGTGAGATGTAGTGAAGATTGTGAAGTGAGATGTAGTGAAGATTGTGAAGTGAGATGTAGTGAAGATTGTGAAGTGAGATGTAGTGAAGATTGTGAAGTGAGATGTAGTGAAGATTGTGAAGTGAGATGTAGTGAAGATTGTGAAGTGAGATGTAGTGAAGATTGTGAAGTGGGATGTAGTGAAGGTTGTGAAGTGAGATGCAGTGAAGATTGTGAAGTGAGATGTAGTGAAGATTGTGAAGTGAGATGTAGTGAAGATTGTGAAGTGAGATGTAGTGAAGATTGTGAAGTGAGACGTAGTGAAGATTGTGAAGTAAGATGTGGTGAAGATTGTGAAGTGAGACGTAGTGAAGATTGTGAAGTGAGATGTAGTGAAGATTGTGAAGTGAGATGTAGTGAAGATTGTGAAGTGAGATGTAGTGAAGATTATGAAGTGAGATGTAGTGAAGATTGTGAAGTGAGATGTAGTGAAGATTATTAAGTGAGATGTAGTGAAGATTGTAAAGTGAGATGTAGTGAAGATTGTGAAGTAAGAAGTGGTAAAGATTGTGAAGTAAGATGTGGTAAAGATTGTGAAGTGAGATGTAGTGAAGATTGTGAAGTGAGATGTAGTGAAGATTAGAAGGAGATGGTAAAGATTGTGGAAGTGTGAGATGTGTGAAGATTGGTGAAGTGAGATGTAGTGAAGATTTTGAAGGAGAGGTAGATTGTGGGAAGTGGAGATGGTGAAGACAGAAGGAGATGTGAAAAGATTGTGAAGTGAGATGTAGTAGATTGTGAAGGAGATGTGGTGAAGATTGTGAAGGAGATGGGTGAAGATTGTTAAGTAAGATGTAGTGAAGATTGTGAAGTGAGATGTAGTGAAGATTGTGAAGGTTGATGTAGTGAAGATTGTGAAGTGAGATGTAGTGAAGATTGTGAAGTGAGATGTAGTGAAGATTTTGAAGTGAGATGTAGTGAAGATTGTGAAGTGAGATGTAGTGAAGATTGTGAAGTGAGATGTAGTGAAGATTGTGAAGTGAGATGTGGTGAAGATTGTGAAGTGAGATGTAGTGAAGATTGTGAAATGAGATGTAGTGAAGATTGTGAAGTGTGATGTAGTGAAGATTGTGAAATGAGATGTAGTGAAGATTGTGAAGTGAGATGTAGTGAAGATTGTGAAGTGAGATGTAGTGAAGATTGTGAAGTGAGATGTAGTGAAGATTGTGAAGTGAGATGTAGTGAAGATTGTGAAGTAAGAAGTGGTAAGGATTGTGAAGGAAGATGTGGTAAAGATTGTGAAGTGAGATGTAGTGAAGATTGTGAAGTGAGATGTAGTGAAGATTGTGAAGTGAGATGTAGTGAAGATTGTGAAGTGAGATGTAGTGAAGATTGTGAAGTGAGATGTAGTGAAGAATGTGAAGTGAGATGTAGTGAAGATTGTGAAGTGAGATGTAGTGAAAATTGTGAAGTGAGATGTAGTGAAGATTGTGAAGTGAGATGTAGTGAAGATTGTGAATTGAGATGTAGTGAAGATTTTGAAGTGAGATGTAGTGAAGATTGTGAAGTGAGATGTGGTGAAGATTATGAAGTGAGATGTAGTGAAGATTGTGAAGTGAGATGTAGTGAAGATTGTGAAGTAAGAAGTGGTAAAGATTGTGAAGTAAGATGTGGTAAAGATTGTGAAGTGAGATGTAGTGAAGATTGTGAAGTGAGATGTAGTGAAGATTGTGAAGTGAGATGTAGTGAAGATTGTGAAGTGAGATGTAGTGAAGATTGTGGAGTGAGATGTAGTGAAGATTGTGGAGTGAGATGTAGTGAAGATTGTGAAGTGAGATGTAGTGAAGATTGTGAAGTAAGATTATAAAGTAAACTGTAGTAATTGAGGTTAAACGAACGCGGGTTATTCTGTAGTGTATCCGTGTCTTGTTAACGTGGAACCAACATGGCGTTGGTTCTCAATATAGATACGTTATTTTGCCGGGAATTTCTGTCAAAACGAAATATGAATCAACCATATTTAGCCTAAATTAACCTAGCGGCTTTATTATATATTCTAAGGTGTTTAAGTTGGATAGATCAGATCAGGTTAGGTAAAGTCAGGTTGGGTTAGGTTAGGTTAGTTTTGTTAATTTTGCCAGTTAGAGGCTAGTTTATTGTGCCCCCCCATACTCATCCTGTGAGCGGTAGTGCAAAGAGATTACAAAGTGGTGTTAGATGAGGTAGGTGGTTAAGTTAAGTTTCAATAGGTTAGGTTAGATTACGTCAGGTTAGATTAAGTTAAGTTAGGTTAGGTAGGTAATAAGTAGATAGGTTACGGTCGGTAGGTGGGAAAGTTAGGTTTGATTAGGCTAGCTTATGTCAGACGGGGAGGTTAGGTTCGATTATGTCAGGTTAGGTTCGATTATGTCAGGTTAGGTTAGATTACGTCAGGTTAGGTTAGATTATGTCAGGTTAGGTTAGATTATGTCAGGTTAGGTTAGATTATGTCAGGTTAGGTTAGATTATGTCAGGTTAGGTTAGAATATGTCAGGTTAGGTTAGATTATGTCAGGTTAGGTTAGATTACGTCAGGTTAGGTTAGATTATGTCAGGTTAGGTTAGATTATGTCAGGTTAGGTTAGATTATGTTAGGTTAGGTTAGATTATGTCAGGTTAGGTTAGATTATGTCAGGTTAGGTTAGATTATGTCAGGTTAGGTTAGATTATGTCAGGTTAGGTAAGTAGGTGGAGGTGGGTAAAAAAGGTTAGGTTAGGTCGGCAGGTTTCGTGTAGGAGCTTAAGTAATCCCGTAAAAATTTCATGTTAATTTTTGACACCATACATCATAATAATCCTTATAAACTATGTTAAGGAACTGTGGTGTAATTTTTTCTGAACGGTTTATTATAAGTTTTATGCCATTAAAGAAGTTTTATCAATGAGCGGCTTAATGAACCACAGATGTATTACCATTAAGTCCTAAGTAACTTAAAACATGACTAATAACCTATGAACATGTAGTATTATATGATTACAATTTAACATAATATATTATGAATGCTGTTATAATATCTTAAGTGTGTTACAAACATGGCTGCTCATATATGCCATCCTGTCTCTGGCAAAGAAGAGATTGCAGTAAGTAAAATTAATTGCCAAAGACAAATACTGGAAATTAAACATATACTTATTACCATTATCTGAAAAGCTTAGAACCACCGTTTTATATTTATTAAAAGTTTGTAGTGTTATACATCATGTGTATACAAGTCACAAGTTATTATTTACGACATTGCTTCAGTCCTCGTCATCAGAGTCTTCTGTGTACAACAGATTCCTTCACCTTGTTTAGGCATTTCTCATCATCTGCTTGACAGTTACACATCTCGGTGCATGTCGCGCTATTCTTTCTGATTCTTTCTGTATGAACATGACAATGATCCGAGCTTCCTGACGCCACATCCACATTAAACAAGTTCTGTGATTGTCGGAGCTGGTGGCTGGTCTGATATCATTAGTATGGAAAACAGTCATGTCAGTTCTTCCAGCCATGCCTACCCAGAAAGCATTTCACTGTCTGCATCACAAGACCACAGAAGAGCTTGGATAATCTTTCCTCTCCTGGGTCATATGATACTTAGAGAGCAAGCGGCAGTCGCTGGTAGTTCTCCAGCTTCTGCCTGCGTTGTCTTGAAGAGATGCCATCTAAGTTTTGACAGTTTAGTGAAAGTCATTCGTGGACAGTAGAGCTTAAATACAAATTCCTCTAGACCAATATACATGTCTGCTGGAGGGCATTTGGTCTACTCAGCATCTTGAATACATCTAGGACTTTTGTGTTAGATTTCATCAAAGTGCTCCAACATGCTTTCTTTCCTTTGCCAACAAATTTTCCAAGGCAGTCAGATCCTGTGAAGGCATGGAAACCTGTAAAGCTCTCTGCCCAATGTGTTGTCGCTCACCAGTTCCTGTTATCATACTTGTATTTTCTCCAAGTTGAGGCTGTTTTAATATGCCAAACACATCAGTGTCTGGTGACTTGACATGTACAGTGCTGCCCTTCTGTGATGCATATACTGTATGTCCTGCTTAAGTTCTATAAGTTGTGATAGCAATTTGATGGTTGAAGTCTTATTTGCTGCTTTCCACGACAAGAAGATTAACCTGGACAGTTTTCCGATGCTCAATGGGATCAACACAAGTTCCTGACAACTTTCATAATTTTTGTCTCCAACTTCATATGCAATATAGATTGTCATATTTGGTGATTTTCTGGTATTGGCAGCTCCAGTTACTCGTTTATAAGAGCATTTATTTTCCTGGGATTACAGTCACCAATAACATTGTGTAGCTGCTGTACATCAGCATATTGACAGCTGACAATAGCTGTAGAGAGCTCATGGTGTTCTGTTCTTTTGTAATCTTTATGAGTTTGATATTTTATGTAATGAACTTAATTAGAAAACCCAAATGGTAGTATATGATCTTTAATCACCTTAGACACTCTGTGCGTCATGCCTCTCAAGTGATTTTTTTCCTCTCTTACTTCTCTGGACAAATACGACCTTTATCCCATCAGAAAAAATATCACCATATATTTTCTTAATCTACAGGTGCCAAGGTTTAAAATGACGAATGGTGTTAAAAATTAACCTGAAATTTTTACGTGACCACATATTGTCTTGTTGGGTTTCTGAGAGAACTTCACGGCTAAATAGCGCCTCTGTATTGATAGCCGGTACATGTCGTAATATCCACCGCTCATAGTTAAATCTTTATGTCCGTTTATTTTGTCCCAATTTAAGTATCAAAGAGTGTTTTCATTTTTAAGTATCTTAAGTATCTTTTTTCCCCACTCCTAAGTATCTAAGTATGATTTATTTTCATTTTTAAGTAACTAACCATATTTTTGTTTTCATTATAATATGTGATTGATATAGACAACAGAAGTAAATATCAGCTGGAGGTCGTAAACGAAGCTGATGTGAAGTATTTTGACTCACTGTTCCCACGAACTAATTGCTTCTCTGGTTTATACCGAAGAAATAAAACCGTCAACGAACCATCCGATTCAAATGTGTCTTAGGCGATACAGGGTGTTTATGCGTCACTCTGATACCAAGAATGACTTTGTGTGCTGTGGTGAAGCTGGGGGTAGGATAGGGTTGGGTTGGGTTGGGATGGGTTAGGATTACGCATGTGTGGGTATATTCTGTCGCATTTTATAGGTATCTTGCGTCTTTCTCTTTATTCCTTCTTTATCATGAGTGTCTGTGCCTATTAATACACCACCTCGCAGGACAGTGGAAGAGGAATGGATAGTAACGATATAATATTCTTCTTACATATACCTTAGCTTGATTACAGGTAACACCAGGTAGAAGTTACATGACTCTTAAGAGTTTTCCTCGACTTGGCTGATTCAACTGTAAGACTTGTTGTATTTATCCTTATTAAAATCCTCCACCTGTAAGACCCTCCACTTGTTAGACCCTTCACCTGTAAGACCCCCCACTTGTAAGACTCTCCACTTGTAAAACCCTTTAGGGATTTGAAATACCTTCTCGTCTTGGCTCCACTAGTACTGTACACACCCTCTCTAGCCTTAGTTTACAGTAATGTTGAAGTATATAGTGAAGACTCACAGCTCATGGGTTAGAAAAACAAAAGATGCTTGTTAGATTTATTTATTTATAGTTTTTTTAAGAATCCCCGAAAGTTAGAACAAAATGGCTGACGGGACTCACAAGCGGGCGGTGTTTACAGTATGGACCAAGAATAAAAAATAAATTAAAAATAAAATAAATAAATTGTAAATTGGTGCATTGTTTCTCCAGGGGTAATTATAGAAGTACAACTGTTCTCCAGCAGTGGGTAACGATCATAGTCACGTATAGAGCTTCCGACGCAGGTATATTGATATAGATGCATTACCTGGAGTTAGTGGGTTACAGGGGCCTCTTACACGATAATATTAAAGGTGTTTTTTCCTTCTGTTTGTGGCACTTGAGGTGTTTAGGTTAGGTTTAATTAAAATGGTTTAGTTATAATAGTTATATTACGATAAGTTAAGTTGAATTTAGAACTTTTGATTTGCATATATCGTGTTTTAGAAGGATTTGTTAGCTAATAAGTATAATTTGGATAAGCTTAGTTTAATTTAGATCATTTGATTTTACAAGGTCGTATTATAATGACTGGGAACCATATAGAAACCTGTTAGAGAAGTAAATATTTCTACGGCAGTGAATGAGTAAGTCAATAAGTGGTGTATAGAGCTGCTGACGCAACTTAAACGGTATATACTGTACATTATATGTGATCAGAGCTTTCCTGTTGTACGTGACCGCCTCCGTCAAAGTGTCTTAGTGGCTCATGTGAAGATTAGCCTCTAGTTTATTTAACCTCAAGATTAACTACACTGGCACTGCCTGACCTGACCTGACCTGACCTGACCTACCCTACCTCAATACCCTAACCTACTCCTAACCCACCTAACCTAATCATCTTAATCTAACCTAATCCTAATTCCCAGGTAGCAAGAAGTTAATCATTAGTTGAAATAAGCTTGGAGGGTTAATCTTCAGGTAATCTATCTTAATTAACAATTTTGGTCAGGTGAGGCCTTCCTTACCTTACTCGAGAGCAGGAGGAGGAGGACTTGCTAACATCTACCGATCATCGTCAACCAAGGCAGATATTGAATACCTTTTGTTTACCTTCGTGGCTTAAGAACACATCTTAACACCATAAGACTATTCGCCTCAATACAATAATACAGTAATTGATTATTGTATTCTAATAAAATTTATGGTGTATCTTGTGAACCAGATTTATTGTTTGACCTTAGTGAATGAGAAACTGGTTGAGGTGTATTGTGGTAAACATCCTTAAGAGCAGCTCTGTGTGTTCTTACGACCTCAAAGTAACACAAAAGGTAGCCAATATCTACCCTTGATCAGTCACTTTATGTAGATGTCAATTGTGTCATTTTTCTAGACTTAGTGCCCCCTGGAGGAGAAAGTAAATACAATGTTGATTTATTTTGGTCACAACACATGCTAGTAGATTATTTTTTCCTATTTAACTAAATAATTAACACTATGTAGCTAACTAATTATATGACTCAAAGATGGTAACCAATATGGCGTCGATATTGTTCACATACGCTATGATGAATAGATGTATTGTCTGTTTAATTTTAGGGAAGAATTTAATTTATAAACTTTTGAGAATTTGGATACAGGAGTTTTGTCTTTGCGTGTGTGTGTTTGTGTGTGGTGATGATGATGACGGATACTTTCCTCTGCAGTAAAAAAATATCTTGACATTGCAAAGTTTAACTGTAAGCCGAAGGAACGTTTGTAATGTGACTTATTATGTGAAATTGTAACTTGAAATTCTTTGTGAAAAAATATTTCCCTATAAAGTTTGGCAGTAAATGAAGTATTACATCAAGGTGTAACTTGTAGTTCCTTGTGGAGTAATTACCTATGTGGACGATACAGCTACTCGAGTGTGTAAGACCTAGAGTAGAAAGTCTTAAGACCTTACCTGAGGTTGAAAGACTCTTATAGTGGAACGTCTTAGGTATTGAAACTTTAATTACAGTAAATAAAATATAATCTACCTAAATATTCCTTCACCTGGCGACAACTAATGATACAGGTGGTGTAATAGCTCTTTAAAATTCCTCCGTATGATATATTAATGACCACACATGAACTTATAATGTGCAATATCTTGATAACACATTAGCTGCAACATTACACATAGTCCAGTGTATGTGTAGTGAGGGACATCTACCTAAATGAGTTACAGAATGTGGAGTTGAGGCAAAAAAATGTTGGGACATGTTTGAGATCATCAGTTGAGCCAAATGTTTATACTCAATATTGTTTTAATGGTATTTTAGAGCGACCGAAAAATGTAAACAAAATGGCCGGCTAGGCTCGGGGGATCCACGAGTCCTCTTATGAAGGATCGACAATAAATGAAAACAAATCAGATTAATTTAAACACATTTCCAAGAGTATTAGATCCTGTAAAGAGAGAAAATTAATACTTGATATTTGTAGCTTTTTTTTTTCGTCCGTTTTCGTCTTGGTTAAAACAATTGTGGTGGTGTTACCTGTTCCAAACGGTAGATATCAAGGAAATGGATCAAGACCTTAATACTCAAAGGTACACATGATGATTTGTTCCCAAGTCCGAGGATTTACTTCACAAAACAGATTAACTTTAGGACACAATGATGGCGAACAAAATAACATCAACATTGCGTACAGTACATATCTTGCTTTGACTCTTAACTCTTGTAATTTTTCGTAATGTTAGTGAATGAATTTGAGATTCTGGGCATATTTTCTTGTTTTTCTTTCAAATCAAGTGTAAAGGAAGATGTAATGTTTATTGATGGATTTGATGATGTCTTAATAGTGTATTAGTGTGTTAATATTACACAGGTTTGGTATAGTGGTGACGGTAATGTAGTGTAGTAAGATTTTAACACATGGAGGTGAATTTGTCTTTTATGTTGATGATTTGTTAAAGGGAAGATCTGATGGACGGGGATAATTGTCTGGTTGTGATGGACACGGCTCACCTAACCTAACCCAATCTAACCTAACCCAACCTAACCCAACCTAACCCAACCTAACCCAACCCAACCTAACCTAACCCCTATATATGTGTGAGATAAGGTTCTGATTCAAGAACAAGATGCACAAGTTCGAATCCAAATTGAGCTGTAGGGTTCGTTGACTAATTCGGGGCTTCACATTCATAAAACTCTCAAATGGGATACGACTAAACCCGAAGCCCCATCTTCCGTCGGTCGGACGTCGGTGTCAGGTCAAAGGTCAGTTTGTAGTTCACCTCTTGTGATATGTGTCATTTATCGAAACGAAACATGAGGTTAACGCGAAAACAAAACCTCGAAGCAACACGTATAAACAGGGAAGAGTTTTTATCGGATTTTACGTCATGAAATTTTCCATCTAGAGAGAGAGAGAGGGAGAGAGAGATTGATTGATTGATTGATTGATTCCGATGCTGAAATTAACACTAAAATTTTATACTGTAATTGAGATAAATGCAGGTAAGGTTGGCGTATGAAATTAATTATTGAAGACCGATCACAGAAATGTTTTACCTGTTTCCTGTGATGGGGCGTGGATAGTAGGTTTGTTTGTGGGTGTGGGGCGTGGATAGTAGGTATGTTTGTGGGTGTAGGGCGTGGATAGTAGGTTTGTTTGTGGGTGTAGGGCGTGGATAGTAGGTTTGTTTGTGGGTGTAGGGCGATAGTTATTTGTTTCAGGTGTAGAAGTGGATAGCAGGGTTTGTTTGTGGGTGGGGCGGATAGCAGTTTGTGGGGCGTGATAGTAGGTTTGTTTGCGGGTGTAGGGCGTGGATAGTAGGTTTGTTTGTGGGTGTAGGGAGTGGATAGTAGGTATGTTTGTGGGTGTAGGGAGTGGATAGTAGGTTTGTTTGTGGGTGTGGGGCGTGGATAGTAGGTATGTTTGTGGGTGTAGGGAGTGGATAGTAGGTTTGTTTGTGGGTGTGGGGCGTGGATAGTAGGTTTGTTTGTGGGTGTAGAGCGTGGATAGTAGGTTTGTTTGTGGGTGTAGGGAGTGGATAGTAGGTTTGTTTAGGTGGGGCGGATGGGTAGGTTTGTTTGTGGGTGGGCGTGATAGTAGGTTTGTTTGTGTGGGGCGGATAGGTTTGTTTGTGTAGGGTGGATAGCAGGTCGGTTTGTGTGGGGAGGATAGTAGGTGCGTTTAGTGTATGTATAGTAGTTTGCTCAGGGTGTAGTGGATAGGTAGGTTTGTTTTTGGGTAGGGTGATAGTAGGTTTGTTTGTGTGTAGGATAAGGTAGGTTTATCAGGGGTAGGCGTGGACAGTAGGTTTGCTTCAGGTGTGGGGTGATAGTAGGTTGTTTGTTTGTGGGTGTAGGCGTGATAGTAGGTTTGACAGGTAGGGCGTGATAGTAGGTTTGTTTGTAAGAAGGCGATAGTAGGTTTGTTTCAGGGTTTGGCGTGATAGTAGTAGGTTTGTTTGTGTGTAGGCGGGATAGTAGGTTTGTTTGTGTGTGTGTGGCGTGGATAGTAGGTTTGTTTGTGGGTGTAGGGCGTGGATAGTAGGTTTGTTTGTGGGTGTATGGCGTGGATAGTAGGTTTGTTTGTGGGTGTAGGGCGTGGATAGTAGGTTTGTTTGTGGGTGTAGGGCGTGGATAGTAGGTTTGTTTGTGGGTGTAGGGCGTGGATAGTAGGTTTGTTTGTGGGTGTAGGGCGTGGATAGTAGGTATGTTTGTGGGTGTAGGGCGTGGATAGTAGGTTTGTTTGTGGGTGTAGGGAGTGGATAGTAGGTTTGTTTGTGGGTGTAGGGCGTGGAAAGTAGGTTTGTTTGTGGGTGTAGATACATACATAGTTAAGAAGAATAAATCAAAATGGGAAGAAGATTAAGATAAATAAACTGATGATTATTGGTACAGGTGAGTTAATAAAATAGATATAAATAGATAAATACAGTAGATAGATAGATAGATGTATGATTTTGTATACCGCAAGAGTAACTAAATATTCCTGTAACTGTAATTTCTTTCAGTTACAAAATACACTGGATTATAAATATGAGTATGCACATCAGGTGTTACAGTAAGTGGTAATATTTTGTAATACTCTTAAGTGATGAGGTAACAGAGGAAATAGACGGATACTAACGGAGAGTTTTTGTAGAATTAGACAGACATTCAGACAGTAAAACTTCTTCCGACAATACAAATTTTGACGGTGGAATTTATACACGAGAGTGTATGGATAATTATGATGAGCTGAATTATGACATCTACGTCTGATAATCCGTTGTTTAGAATGGATTATTATTATTTTTGTTGAGTTATTTAACAGTTTGAGAAAAGGTTTATTATGGTACTATGTCCTATTATCACACAAGGTCATAAGTGAAGTAAAATAACCAATTATACTGTATTATCTTAGACAATATTCCCTGGACATGCTGGATAATATACCATCTACTTAAGGAGGTGATGTAGGTAAGGTAGATTGATATTTTAACATTAATTTACTCAGTTTTTCTTAGTATCGGAGTTTTTTTTTTTTTATTCTGACAATTTATAATGCAAGCAGCGTTCACATGTTGTCAACCGCCCTCAAGTGTACAAGGAGTTTGGACTGTAACTGTACCGTCAATAAGTGGCTGTAACTGCACCGTCAATAAGTGGCTGTAACTGCACCGTCAATAAGTGGCTGTAACTGTACCGTCAATAAGTGGCTGTAACTGTACCGTCAATAAGTGGCTGTAACTGTACCGTCAATAAGTGGCTGTAACTGCACCGTCAATAAGTGGCTGTAACTGTACCGTCAATAAGTGGCTCTGTATTCTGAACACGGGGGATCTCTACAGTGTAACCTACGAGTATAACTGTGGTGAAAGAACTGCTTCCCCGCATTATGTTGAGGAAGATTCGTATACAAACTTTTTGCTGTGACTTCTTAATAAAAAAAATCTTAGGGAAAATATATTTAATTTATTTTTAATGTTTATTTATTTATTGTTGTCGTTGGTGTGTTTTTTTTTTTTACCGGGATGTGTGTTATGATGTTTGACTTAATTATATTCACGAAAATGGAGTCAAGACAAATGTTGGACACATTGATGTGAAGTAACACAGTAAATGTTGTTGTTTGTGTTGCTGTGTTATTTATTTATTGTGTTTCTTATTCTTTTCTGTTTATTTTGTTTTATTTAGTTTTATTGTAGTAATTGTTATTCTTTTTTTTTATTCTTCCTTATTTTCATTTTACTGTTTATTCGTTTTCTTATTTTCATTTTATTGTTCAATAATTTTCCATTCATTCTTATTTATTTATCTCGTTGGTGTATTTTATTTATTTGTTATTCTCTTAGGTATTTCACATTTACATTAATTAATCTTCAAATCATTGGTTGCTATTTTTATCATACTAGTTTAATGTTCACCTCAGCAGTCAACTGGCTTATGTCTAAACAATGTCTACCACTGTTTTAGCCAGACTTAGTTATGAGACTTGTAATTCAGTATCCATTACGTACCGTTTATCAGTGTAATATGTGGTAAAGAACTGCCCAATGTAATTATATATATTGTCTTACTGAAAAAAATGCGGTGTAACCAAGATTAAGTTTATAGAGTTTGTATTTAAGGATTATTCTCCTATATTTCTCTTAGATTCTGAATATATTTTTGTTTTATTATTTCAGTGTATTGTAATGTGTAGTTAGTTACACTATAGATATATAATAATTGCTTTAAGTTTGGTTGGGAGTGTGGAAGGTGTTGTGGTGTGTGAAGTACAGGTGTGTACAGGTGGTGGTTACACCTGACTTCGAGGCAGGTGTGTATAGGTGCCAGATACACCTATGGTTACAACACAGGTGTATCCGGCAGCAGTAGTAACAAAGGGGCTATATGGGCTCCGGCGGCCATGTCGTGACACCGGCCAGCAGAATCCCCCGGTGAAAAAGGGAAACAAGATGGCCGTCCCCCATTCAATATGTAAACAACTCGACCTGAAATGTTGTTTATTGGACATTTTTCTCATTAGGGAGTCGAACCCTTGTTTTGAGTTGGTGTTCAACTACCGTGGCTGACGGCCATCACCTGTGATTCAACTGGTAGAGTGTAATAATAATAATAAGCGTAATTAATAATAATATAATAATAATAATAATAATAATAATAATAAAATTAACAGTTTATTAGAGAAACGCGTAGGCTGAAAATATACAGTTACATATTTGGGGAATGGGTTTCGAATTACAAATAATATGCAAGTAACATAAGTGATACAAATAAGATATATAATAACTAGATGGGGAAAGCTCAAACTACAGTGCATTTCAACATAGTGACAGTGCAAGAAGTAGTATTTACTGGGAGTGAATACACTGGTTTATTACAAGTTATTGATAATTTTTACAATGGTTGGGACTGGGCTGTTCTTATAGCGATCAGTTCGTGCACTTATGGGCTGGATGCGGTTGTGGTGTCAAACAGCAATTCTCGGGCTAGGGATCTCAGGTGGTAGTAGGAGCCGGTGTCGAGGATGGTGTAGAAGCTTCTTAGCAAATTTGCAGATGTGGTCGTGGTGATGGTCAGTGAGAGGCGAAAGGGTCAGTGTGTTGAGCGCTTCTTGATATGTGGAGTAGGAAGGGGAGAGAATAATCTTGCATGCCCTCTTTTGCACTTTTACTAGGTGGGCATCTTATCAAAAGAACCCCTGTCCTAATGGGCCCTAGTCCTAATGGGCCCCAGTCCTATTGGGTCCCAGTTTTAATGGGCCCCAATTCTAATTGGTCACATTTCCAATGGTTCTCAGTCCTAATGAGCCTCAGTCCAAAGATACCACAGGCCTAATGGTTTCAGTCTTAATAGACCTCAGTCTTAATGAGTCCCAATCCTGACCGCTCTCAATACTAATGGGCCTCAGTCCTAATAGTTTAAGGTTGGGACCCATTAAGACTGGCTTCTATTTACCTTACAAGCACTGTTCTACCGTGTCATCCCGTGTGTGTGTGATTTCCCGTGTCAGGTGGTATAATACGCAGGTGAGTGGCTGCCAGGTAGGGTGGGTGAGGGTGGGCACCTTGATGCAGGGGAAGGTGAGTTCCTGATGCTGATTCACACCAGTGTCATGATGAGGTAATCTTATCACCTTATTAGTGTACGATGAGTGTGTGGGCGTGGTGTGGAGGGGTGGGGGCGCGTAAGGGGTAGGCAGCAAGGGGCGTGGTGTATGGTGGGGGGAGGGTAAGGGGCGTGTACGGGTAGCTAAGTGGGCGTGTTGAGTTGGGCAAGAGGGAGGCGTGGTGGGTGTAGGGGCGTGTATAGGAGGCGGGAAGTGGTGATGGCGCGCGCCACTAATCACTCTGACCTTACTGAACACAACCCATAATACAGCATAATTAGTGTTGCTTCCATCAGCCTCACACAGTCAAACACACTATTTACATTTTCTCTTCACATATATTTTATTTTATTCGTTTCAAGAGGAATTTGTTTAGGAGAAGTTGAAAAGAAATCGTGTTTAGTTGAAGACGAATGTGTTCTTATATAAAAGTGAAGGAATTAACCAGACGTGTTTGATTGTTTGGGAGTCTCTATCTCTCACACTCGAGTCCAAGATGTCCCCCTTGAGGACAGTGTTCGTGTAGCGTCGTCAAACTCGCTCTTGGTTTTTATTCAGCAGGAAGAGCTACACCCGCCACCTGGTGTTGGCCGTGTCTGGTGACCATCATATTAACAAGGCCGCTCTCTCGTGCCTTGTCCACACACCACCCCCCACCTCCATATTGTACCGTTTTGTCCTTTATTAACGGTAGTGTTACTACAGGCAGCGTGGTGTGGGGGGAGGGCCGCTGCTTCACATTGTTCAGTCTTTGACGTGTAACACAAAACGTGAGATGTTGTGGTCCTTCACTACCTCACAACACACACACATCTCCTAGTTACCACATGATGTTGTTATTAAAGCTCCACCAATGAGTACGCGTCGCTGTCTCGTCCTTTGCTCCGCCGACCATTACAGTGTGTAGCTGTAGGACTCGCCGCCGTGTTTATGTTTCATGTAGCGACACTAAACTCCCGGAAATTTGTAGGTGTTAAGCTGGAGCGTTTGAGCTGTTGTTGTCGTCACCTTGTTGATGTTTTGTAGGTCCGTATTGGCTGAGGATTGTTGTTAGTGTTTCTTAAGGCATTAATAAACTAGTCATGAGGTTCTATAGGAATTATATCCAGCTGGTTTTTTTTTGTTCTTGTTCTTCTTTTTGTTGTTCTTCAGTTGCATAATTCGAGTTGTGATTATCAGTAGAAGTTTGACGGGCTGGATTCTCTTATCGTTTCTATAATTCATAAACAAGAACCGTAAACACAAGAGCAAAACAAAGACATAACAAATGAACTAAAAACAAATATATTGAAGGTTTAAATTTCTGGGATAGATTTAAATAGATCTTGGGTATATTTTCTCGTTCTTGGAGGTCAGGCCAGGTCAAGTCATGTCATGTTAGGTGTACCGAATACGCTAGCAGAGGTGGTCAGATGCCTTAGGAATACTGCAGAGTAATTGAGGTCAGGTCAGGTGGCCTCAATACCTGCTTCAAGGTGTAATAGAGGTGAAAAATAATGGGTTTCTTGATTGGATCTGGTTAAGTCAGGTCAGGTAAAGTCAGATACAGAGGCTGGGTGTATGACTGTGGGTTGGTGGATGTATGACTGTGGGTTGGTGGGTGTATGACTGTGGGTTGATGGGTGTATGACTGTGGGTTGGTGGGTGTATGACCGTGGGTTGATGGGTGTATGACTGCGGGTTGGTGGGAATATGACTGTGGGTTGATGGGTGTTTA
>NW_024755472.1:0-46730 GCF_018991925.1 Homarus americanus
GGGGAATTTGTTATACTCGATAAAGGGACTTTGTTAGACTCGAACAGGGGACTTTATTATACTCGATCAGGGGACTTTGTTATACGCGATGAGGGGCCTTTATTATACTCGATGAGGGGCCTTTGTTATACTAGATCAGGGGACTTTGTTATACTCGAGCAGGGGGCTTTGTTATACTCAATGAGGGGCCTTTGTTACACTCGATCAATGGACTTTGATATACTCGTCCAGGGGACTTTGTTATACGGGATCAGTGGACTTTTTTATACTCGACCAGAGGACTTTGTTATACTCGATCAGAGGACTTTGTTATACTCGGCCAGGGGACTTTTTTATATTTGACCAATGGACTTTTTTATACTCATTGAGGGGCCTTTGTTATACTCGATCATGGGAGTTTGTTATACTCGACAAGGGGACTTTGTTATATGCGATACGGGGACTTTTTTATACTTCGACCAGAGGACTTTGTTATACTTGATCAGTGGATATGTTATACTCGATCAGGGGACTTTGTTATACTCAACCAGGGGACTTTGTTATACTCGATCAGGGGACTTTGTTATACTCGATCAGGGGACTTTGTTATACTCGATTAGGGGCCTTTGTTATACTCGATGAGGGGGCTTTGTTATACTCGACCAGGGGACTTTGTTATACTCGATCAAGGGACTTTGTTATACTCGTCCAGAGGACTTTGTTACACTCGATGAGGGGCCTTTGTTATACTCGATCTGGGGACTTTGTTATACTCGACGAGGGGACTTTTTTATATTCGATGAGGCGGCTTTGTTATACTCGATGAGGGGACTTTGTTTTACTCGATGAGGGGCCTTTGTTATACTCGATGAGGGGCCTTTGTTATACTAGATCAGGGGACTTTCTTATACTCGTCGAGGAGGCTTTGTTATACTCGATCAGGTGACTTTGCTCTACACGACCAGGGGACTTTGTTATACTCGATGAGGGGACTTTTTAATACTCGACCAGAGGACTTTGTTATTCCCTCTCAGGGGACTTTGTTATACTCGACCAGGGGACTTTTTATACTTGACCAATGAACTTGGTTATACTCAATGAGTGGCCTTTGTTATACTCGATCAGGGGACTTTGTTATACTCGATCAGGGGATATGTTATACTCGATCAGGAGACTTTGTTATACTCAACCAGGGGACTTTGTTATACTCGATCAGGGGACTTTTTTTTACTCGATCAGGGGACTTTGTTATACTCGATTAGGGACTTTTGTTATACTCAATGAGGGTGCTTTGTCATACTCGACCAGGGGACTTTGCTATCCTCGTCCAGTGGACTTTGTTATACTCGATCAGTGGACTTTGTTATACTCGACCAGCGGACTTTTCTATACTTGACCAGGGACTTTGTCATACTCGACCAGAGGCCTTTGTTATGCTCGATCGGGTGACTTTGTTATATTCGATGAGGGGCCTGTGTTATACTCGATCTGGGGACTTTGTTATACTCGACGAGGGGACTTTGTTATATTCGATGAAGCGGCTTTGTTATACTCGATGAGGGGACTTTGTTTTACTCGATGAGGGGCCTTTGTTATACTCGATGAGGGCCTTTGTTATACTAGACCAGGGGACTTTGTTATACTCGCTTAGGTGCCTTTTCTGGACTTGATGAGGGGCCTTTGTTATACTCGTCCAGGAGGCTTTGTTATACTTGATCAGGTGACTTTGCTATACTCGACCAGGGGACTTTGTTATACTCGACCAGGGGCCTTGTTATACTCGATTAGAAAACTTTGTTATACACGACCATGAGACTTTGTTATACTCGATTAGGGGACTTTGTTATATTCCACCAGGGACTTTGTTATACTCGATTAGGGAATATGTTATACTCGATCAGGGTACTTTGTTATATTCGGTTCAGGGGACTTTGTTATACTCGTCCAGGGGGCATTGTTATACTCGATCAGGGGACTTTGTTATACTCGATCAGGGGACTTTGTCTTACTCGATCAGGGCCCTTTGTTATACTCGACCAGGAAACTTTGTTATACTCGATCAGGGGACTTTGTTATACTGGACCAGGGGACTTTGTTATACTCGATCAGGGAACTTTGTTATACACGATCAGGGAACTTTGTTATACTTGTCCAGGGGGCTTTGTTATACTCGATCAGCTGACTTTGTTATACTCGATTAGGAGACTCTGTCTTACTAGATCAAGGCCCTTTGCTATACTCGACCGGGGGACTTTGTTATAATCGATCAGAGGTCTTTGTTATGCTCGATCTGGGGACTTTGTTATACTGGGCCAGGGGACTTTTTTATACTCTATCAGGGGACTTTGTTATACTGGACCAGGGGACTTTTTATACTCGAGCAGGGGACTTTGTTATACTCGATCAGGGGACTTTTGTTATACTCGATGAGGGGACTTTGTTATACTCGACCAGGGGCCTTTGTTATACTCGATTAGGGGAATTTGTTATACTCGATACGGGGACTTTTTTAGACTCGAATATGGGACTTTGTTATACTCGACCAAGGGACTTTGTTTTACTCGATTAGGCGGCTTTGTTATACTCGATCAGGGGACTTTCTTATACTCGATGAGGGGCCTTTGTTATAATCGATCAGGGGACTTTGTTATACTAGATGAGGGGACTTTGTTATACTCGATTAGGGGCCATTTTTGGACTCGATTAGTGGCCTAAGTTATACTCGATCAGGGGACTTTGTTATACTCGATCAGGAGGCTTTGTTATACTTGATCAGGGGACTTTGCTATACTCGACCAGGGGACTTTGTTTTAATCGATCAAGGGACTTTGTTATACTCGACCAGGGGCCTTTGTTAAACTTGATTAGGGGACTTTGTTATTCCTGATAGGGAGACTTTGTTATACTCGATAAGGAGAATTTGTTATTATCGATAAAGGGATTTTGTTAGACTCGAACAGGGGACTTTGTTATACTCGATTCGGCGGCTTTATTATACTCGATGAGGGAACTTTGGTATACGCATTGAGGGGCCTTTGTTATACTCTATGAGGGGCCTTTGTTATACTAAATCAGGGGACTTTGTTATACTCGCGGAGGGGGCTTTGTTATACTCAATGAGGGGCCTTTGTTACACTCGATCAATGGACTTTGATATACTCGTCCAGAGGACTTTGTTATACGGGATCAGTGGACTTTTTTATACTCGGCCAGGGGACTTTTTTATATTTGACCAAGGGACTTTTTTATACTCATTGAGGGGCCTTTGTTATACTCGATCAAGGGACTTTGTTATACTCGACCAGGGTTCTTTGTTATATGCGATATGGGGACTTTTTTATACTCGACCAGAGGACTTTGGTATACTTGATCAGTGGATATGTTATACTCGATCAGGGGACTTTGTTATACTCAACCAGGGGACTTTGTTACACTCGATCAGGGGACTTTGTTATACTCGATCAGGGGACTTTGTTATACTCGATTAGGGGCCTTTGTTATACTCGATGAGGGGGCTTTGTTATACTCGACCAGGGGACTTTTCTATACTCGACCAGGGGACTTTGTTATACTCGATCAGGTGACTTTGTTATGCTCGATGAGGGGCCTTTGTTATACTCGATTACGGGTCTTTGTTATACTCGACCAGGGGACTTTGTTATACTCGACCAAGGGACTTTGTTATACTCTTCCAGAGGACTTTGTTATACCCGATGAGGGGCCTTTGTTATACTCGATCTGGGGACTTTGTTATACTCGACGAGGGGACTTTGTTATATTCGATGAGGCGGCTTTGTTATACTCGATGAGGGGACTTTGTCATACTCGATGAGGGCCTTTGTTATACTCGATGAGGGGCCTTTGTTATACTAGATCAGGGGACTTTGTTATACTCGTCGAGGAGGCTTTGTTATACTCGATCAGCTGACTTTGCTATACTCGACCAGGGGACTTTGTTATACTCGATCAGGGGACTTTTTAATACTCGAACAGAGGACTTTGTTATTCCCTATCAGGGGACTTTGTTATACTCGACCAGGGGACTGTTTATACTTGACCAATGAACTTTGTTATACTCCATGAGTGGCCTTTGTTATACTCGATCAGGGGACTTTGTTATACTCGATCAGGGGATATGTTATACTCGATCAGGGGACTTTGTTATACTCAACCAGGGGACTTTGTTATACTCGATCAGGGGACTATTTTTTACTCGATCAGGGGACTTTGTTATACTCGATTAGGGACTTTTGTTATACTCGATGAGGGTGCTTTGTCATACTCGACCAGGGGACTTTGCTATCCTCGTCCAGTGGACTTTGTTATACTCGATCAGTGGACTATGTTATACTCGACCAGCGGACTATTCTATACTTGACCAGGGACTTTGTCATACTCGACCAGAGGCCTTTGTTATCCTCGATTAGGGGACTTTGTTATACTCCACCAGGGACTTTGGTATGCTCGATCAGGGGATATGTTATACTCGATCTGGGTACTTTGTTATATTCGGTTCAGGGGACTTTGTTATACTCGTCCAGGGGGCTTTGTTATACTCCATCAGGGGACTTTGTTATACTCGATCAGGGGACTTTGTCTTACTCGATCTGGGGACTTTGTATACTCGCACAGAGGACTTTGTTATACTGGACCAGGGAACTTTGTTATAGTCGATCAGGGAACTTTGTTATAAACGGTCAGGGAACTTTGTTATTCTTGTCGTAGGGGCTTTGTTATACTCAATCAGGGGACTTTGTTATACTCAAAAAGGGGACTTTGTTATACTCGATCAAGGGACTTTGTTATACTCGATCAGGAGACTTTGTTATACTCGATTTGGGGCCTTTGTTATACTCGATGAGGGGGCTTTGTTATACTCGACCAGGAGACTTTGCCCTTCTCGACCAGGGCACTTTATCATACTCGATCAGGGGACTTTGTTATACTCGACCAGGAGACTTTTATATACTTGATCAGGGTACTTTCTCATACTCGACCAGAGGCCTTTGTTTTACTCGATCGGGGGACTTTGTTATACTCAATCAGTGGACTTTCCTATATTTTACCAATGGACTTTGCTATACTCGATGAGGGGCCTTTCTTATACTCTATTAGGGGACTTTGTTATACTCCACCAGGGACTTTGGTATGCTCGATCAGGGGATATGTTATACTCGATCTGGGTACTTTGTTATATTCGGTTCAGGGGACTTTGTTATACTCGTCCAGGGGGCTTTGTTATACTCCATCAGGGGACTTTGTTATACTCGATCAGGGGACTTTGTCTTACTCGATCTGGGGACTTTGTGATACTCGCACAGAGGACTTTGTTATACTGGCCCAGGGAACTTTGTTATAGTCGATCAGGGAACTTTGTTATAAACGGTCAGGGAACTTTGTTATTCTTGTCGTAGGGGCTTTGTTATACTCAATCAGGGGACTTTGTTATACTCAAAAAGGGGACTTTGTTATACTCGATCAAGGGACTTTGTTATACTCGATCAGGAGACTTTGTTATACTCGATTTGGGGCCTTTGTTATACTCGATGAGGGGGCTTTGTTATACTCGACCAGGAGACTTTGCCCTTCTCGACCAGGGCACTTTATCATACTCGATCAGGGGACTTTGTTATACTCGACCAGGAGACTTTTATATACTTGATCAGGGTACTTTCTCATACTCGACCAGAGGCCTTTGTTTTACTCGATCGGGGGACTTTGTTATACTCAATCAGTGGACTTTCCTATATTTTACCAATGGACTTTGCTATACTCGATGAGGGGCCTTTCTTACACTCTATTAGGGGACTTTGTTATACTCGACCAGTTGACTTTGTTATACTCGATCAGGGGACTTTGTTATAATCGACCAGAGGACTTTGTTATACTCGATGAGGGGCCTTTGTTATACTCGATCAGGGGACACTCTCATACTCGACAAGGGGACTTTGTTATATTCGATGAGGCGGCTTTGTTATACTCGATCAGGGGACTTTGTTTTACTCGATGCGGGGCCTTTTTTGGACCTGATCAGGGGCCTTTGTTATACTCGATCATGGGAATTTGTTATACTCGATCAGGAGATTTTGTTATACATCGATGAAGGGCCTTTGTTATACTAAATCATGGGACTCTGTTATACTCGCTTAGGGGCCTTTTTTGGACATGATCAGGGGCCTTTGTTATACTCGATCAGGGGATTTTGTTATACTCGATCAGGGGATTTTGCTATACTCGAGCAGGGGGCTTTGTTATACTCGATCAGGGGACTTTGTTATACTTGACCAGAGGCCTTTGTTATACTCGATAAGGGGAATTTTTTATACTCGATAAGGGGACTTTTTTTGACTCGAACAGGGGACTTTGTTATACCCGTTTAGCGTTTTTTTTGGATTCGATTAGTGGCCTTTGTTATACTCGATCAGGGGACTTTGTTATACTCGATCAGGGGACTGAGTCACACTCGACCAGGGGACTTTTTTATATTTGACCAATGGACTTTGTTATACTCATTGAGGCGCCTTTGTTATACTTGATCAAGGGACTTTGTTATACGCGACTAGGGGACTTTGTTATACGCGATCAGGGGACTTTTTTATACTCGACCTGAGGACTTTGTTATATTTGATCAGGGGATATGTTATACACGATCAGGGGACTTTGTTATACTCAAAAAAGGGAATTTGTTATACTCGATCAAGGGACTTTGTTATACTCGATCAGGGGACTTTGTTATACTCGATATGGGGCCTTTGTTATACTCGATGAGGAGGCTTTGTTATACTCGACCAGGAGACTTTGCCCTTCTCGACCAGGGCACTTTATCATACTCGATCAGGGGACTTTGTTATACTCGACCAGGAGACTTTTTTATACTTGATCAGGGTACTTTCTCATATTCGACCAGAGGCCTTTGTTTTACTCGACCGGGGGACTTTGTTATACTCGATCAGTGGACTTTCCTATATTTTACCAATGGACTTTGCTATACTCGATGAGGGGCCTTTCTTATACCCGATTAGGGGACTTTCGTATACTCGACCAGTTGACTTTGTTATACTCGATCAGGGGACTTTGTTATACTCGACCAGAGGACTTTGTTATACTCGATGAGGGGCCTTTGTTATACTCGATCAGGGGACACTGTCATACTCGACAAGGGGACTTTGCTTTACTCAATGAGGGGCCTTTTTTGGACATGATCAGGGGCCTTTGTTATACTCGATCATGGGAATTTGTTATACTCGATCAGGTGATTTTGTTATACTCGATGAGGGGCCTTTGTTATACTAAATCATGGGACTTTGTTATACTCGCTTAGGGGCCTTTTTTGGACATGATCAGGGGCCTTTGTTATAATCGATCAGGGAATTTTGTTATACTCGATCAGGGGATTTTGTTATACTCGAGCAGGGGGCTTTGTTATACTCGATCAGGGGACTTTCTTATACTCCTCCAGGAGGCTTTGTTATACCCGATCAGGTGACTTTGGTATACTCGACCAGGGGACTTTGTTATACTCGATCAGAGGACTTTCTTATACTCGAACAGGGGACTTTTTTATACTTGACCCATGGACTTTGTTATACTCGATGAGCGGCCTTTGTCATACTCGATGAGCGGCCTTGTCATACTCGATGAGGGGACTTTGTTATACTCGACCAGGGGACTTTGTTATACTCGATCAGGGGACTTTTTAATACTCGTCCAGAGGACTTTGTTATACCCTATCAGGGGACATTGTTATACTCGATCAATGGACTTTATTATACTCAATGAGTGGCCTTTGTTATACTCGACCAGGGGACTTTGTTATACTCGATCAGGGGATATGTTATACTCGACCAGCGGACTTTTCTATACTTGATCAGGGACTTTTTTATACTCGGCCAGAGGCCTTTGTTATACTCGATCGGGGGACTTTGTTATACTCGATCAGTGGACTTTCCTATATTTCACCAATGGACTTTGCTATATTAGACGAAGGGCCTTTGTTATACTCGATCAGGAAACTTTGTTATATTTGACCAGGAGACTTTGTTATACTCGATCAGGGACTTTGTTATACTCCACCAGGGACTTTGTGATACTCGATCAGGGGATATGTTATACTCGATCAGGGAAATTTGTCTTAGTCGATCAGGGCCCTTTGTTATACTCGACCAGGAGACTTTGTTATAATCGATCAGGGGACTTTGTTATGCTCGATCTGGGGACTTTGATATACTGGGCCAGGAGACTTTGTTATACTCGATCAGGGGACTTTATTATACTGGACCAGGGGACTTTGTTACACTCGATCAGGGAACTTTGTTATACACGGTCAGGGAACTTTGTTATTCTTGTTCAGGGGGCTTTGATATACTCGATCAGGGGCTTTGTTATACTCGATCAGGAGACTTTGTCTTACTGGATCAGGGCCCTTTGCTATACTCGACCGGGGGACTTTATTATAATCGATCAGGGGACTTTGTTATGTTCGATCTGGGGACTTTGTTATACAGGGCCAGGGGACTTTTTTATACTCGATCAGGGGACTTTGTTATACTGGACCATGGGACTCTTTTATACTCGATCAGGGGACTTTGTTATACTCGATCATGGGACTTTTGTTATACTCGATCAGGGAACTTTGTTATACTCGACCTGGGGCCATTGTTATACTCGATTAGGGGACATTGTTATACTCTATAAGGGGACTTTGTTGTACTCGATAAGGGGAATTTGTTATACTCGATAAGGGGACTTTTTTAGACTTGAACAGGGGACTTTTTTATACTCGACCAGGGGACTTTGTTATACTCGATTAGGCGGCTTTGTTATACTCGATCTGGGGACTTTGTTATACTCGATGAGGAACCTTTGTTATACTCGGTGAGGGGCCTTTGTTATACTCGATGAGGGGACTTTATTATACTCGATGAGGGGACTTTGTTGTACTGGAACAGGGGGCTTTGTTATACTCGATCAGGGGACTTTGTTATACTCGATCAGGAGGCTTTGTTATACTTGATCAGGGGACTTTGCTATACTCGACCAGGGGACATTGTTATAATCGATCAAGGGACTTTGTTATACTAGACCAGGGGCCTTTGTTATACTCGATTAGGGGACTTTGTTATTCCTGATAAGGAGACTTTGTTATACTCGATAAGGGTAATTTGTTATACTCGATAAAGGGAAATTGTTAGACTCGAACAAGGCACTTTGTTATGCTCGACCAGGGGACTTTGTTATACTCGATTCGGCGGCTTTGTTATACTCGATCAGGGGACTTTGTTATACTCGATGAGGGGCCTTTGTTATACTCGATGAGGGGCCTTTGTTATACTAGATAAGGGGAATTTTTTATACTCGAGCAGGGGGCTTTGTTATACTCGATGAGGGGCCTTTGTTATACGCAATCAGGGGACTTTTTTATACTCGACCAGAGGACTTTGTTATACTCGATCAGGGGATATATTATACTCGATCAGGGGACATTGTTATACTCAACCAGGGACTTTGTTATTCTCGATCAGGTGACTTTGTTATACTCGATCAGGAGGCTTTGTTATACTTGATCAGGGGACTTTGCTATTCTCGACCAGGGGACATTGTTATAATCGATCAAGGGACTTTGTTATACTCGACCAGGGGCCTTTGTTATACTCGATTAGGGGACTTTGTTATTCCTGATAAGGAGACTTTGTTATACTCGATAAGGGTAATTTGTTATACTCGATAAGGGACTTTGTTAGACTCGAACAAGGCACTTTGCTATACTCGACCAGGGGACTTTGTTATACTCGATTCGGCAGCTTTGTTATACTCGATCAGGGGACTTTGTTATACTCGATGAGGGGCCTTTGTTATACGCGATCAGGGTACTTTTTTATACTCGACCAGAGGACTTTGTTATACTCGATCAAGGGATATGTTATACTCGATCAGGGGACATTGTTATACTCAACCAGGGACTTTGTTATACTCGATCAGGGGACTTTGTTATACTCGATCAGGGGACTTTGTTATACTCAATCAAGGGGCTTTGTTATACTCGATCAGGAGACTGAATCGGCTGCTTGTCCAATTAACCAGTCCGTTCACACATATTTATATTTGGGTTTTAAGTAACGAAACCCAAACGGTAGTTCCTTTGTTTTATTATAAAAGGTTGTATATATAATTCCTGAGTGTATATCAACCGTAAGTCTCACTGTCTAGGAGTGAATGAGAAAGGGACTGCGTTTATGTATGATAAACGTTAGGTCACGTCCTTACGATATGAGTTGTGGTGAGCTACTGAAGCTTAGGGGCATCGCAGTGCGTGCTTACAGAAATGCTGAGCTATGGGTCTCGCCCTCTTGGGTAAGTTGCCCGCTCACGTGTCAATCTCATGTCTTACTCATAGACAGTGGAAAGTTACAGGGTGGTGAATCTGAATATAATATCAGATGTATTGACCCATTTATATAATACGTTCTGTTGATGAGACAGGGGCCTATTACATCGCTCGGTCACCTACCAGCCGAGCTCCGTGAGGCCTAAATAACTCACAGAGTACAGTACATCCTAGACAACCCTAACCATGTTATAAACAGATATGTAGACACTAAGCTGGGGAAATTACTGTAGGGGTATTCTCTACTACAGGGGACCTAGACTTTTGTGTCGTACGGGTTAGTATGTTATGAACAATGTTGAATTTGGATGATACTGCCCGGTAATAACAGAACAGGAACATTATTGCCAGAATTAACAGAATAGAGGGAATCGTAAGACTTGGTAGTGCAAATTCCCGTGACAGGTAAAATGGCAAGTTATTATTCAAATCAGCAAAATGTGTCTCGTTCAAGAAAGCTAACACTTTTAATTTCTCTGATACTATTTGAATATCCTTGATAGTGAAATTCATTATAGGAAGTGGAATTAAAGCAGACTTGAGTTTTCGATTTAACGCAAAATGCTGATGAGTAGGCAAGGTCCGTAATGTACTACAAGTGATTTCACAGTAATCAGGAGCCTTGTAATGCCCTTTCACAACTAGCTGCTTAACACCATTTTGGCATTTTAAAATTACAGTAGTGAGATTTGGAAAGAACAAATACTGCACATTGTGAAGGTGAGCGTGGAACACAGTCTTTAGACTAACTGGCCTATAACTGCATTGCGCTAACGCTGTGCGTACATTTGGTTGTATGACTGCCAATTCACATATTCCCTCTGCAGCAGGAATAAATGCAAACAATGTAGGCTGGACATACGTGTAGGTGTAGATAAGACGACTTACACCGTGACAGTACCTCAGAATCCTCTATTGATAACAATGAATATTCTTCATCTACTAAGAAAAGTTCTTTAGGCCTATCTAGGGTATACAGTGTGTCGTTCACAAACCAGGGGAAGGGTTCTAAATGCCATGCATTAAACTCATGTTGCCCTCGCATAGGAATGTGGATCAGAATTGCATTGTGCGTGAGGGTTGACTCCAACAGCGGGTAATGATATTGAACCTCATTGTCATTGAAAATAGGAGTTAAATGATACTGCAACTTGGCTATTTTTAAAGCTTCAAGAAGCGTCTGCACAGGCACAAGCTTCGCGTCCACACGTCCTATCCCGGCATCTACAATGCTGTCTATTAGTTCATTTTTAGAGGTTACAATTTTATGAACTGAAATTTCAGCAGCATGCAAATATTCTGTGAAGTAAAGGAGCCATTCTAACGTCGGGATTGCTTTCTGTAACCTAGTAACAATCCTCGAAACTTGGTTAGACTCCATTATGATTGCATTAACCTTTGATTCTAGAGCAGTAATCGCGTGAAAGGTTTGAGAAATAACACGATTCTGTTGAGATACAGCTTGAACGACAACGTTCATGAAACTATTGTCGAATTCATCGAAGCTGTGCTGAGACCATGAAGAATGTCCAATGCTGATTGTAGTTGGCCGTCGACGTTTTCCATCTGACGCGAAAGTACGAGTTAACTTCTACTCGCAGAACGTAGTTTCATACAATAGTCATTTGGGACATTTTGCTTCTGAACAGTCTGTAAGGATGTATCAATCACATTATCATCAACTTCAGGTAAGACATTTATCTGGGTCTTCTTCAGACGATCCGCGTGCACGACATCTGCGATCTGTGCATTAGGCTTCCATATTTTGAATTTGTTGCCTGCTTCTTTTGAGATTATGCGGAATGGACCAGAAAATTTCGCTGAAAGTTTGGAGTTCCTTTCAGGTACCTGTAACATAACAGCGTCCCCAACGTTCAGTGCGATAGGTTTAGCATGTTTATGCTGTTTGATGATCATTTCGGCGCGTGACGCCGCTAGCTGTGATCGTACTTGGTTATGAATTTCTGTAAAGACATGAATTTGTTTTGCCGCAAAATCATCCGTATTATATACCGGGTATGGCGCCTCTGTAAGGATGTCGTAAGGCAGACGTTTATCTGTGCCATAGACAATATAGTAGGGTGTTTTGCCCGTAGAGCTATTAACTGACCCATTAATCGACGCTGCAACCTGCGGTAACCAATCCTCCCATGCGTATTGAAAACCACTAACGATTGGACGCAGTATTTCTAGGATTTTACGATTGGTTCTTTCAACAAGGCCATTAGCCTGTGGATGACAAGCTGTCACAAAAATTTGTTTAATTCCATATTGTGCACATATATGCTCTATTAGCTCATTCTTGAACTCTGTTCCATTATCAGAGAGTAGAACTTTAGGCGTAGTATATGGACATATGAGATTCATCACTAATGCATAGGCTACTGCTTCGGCCGTTTTGCTTTTTAGTGGGACCAAGACCACGAACCTGGAAAAATGATCCACACACACTAAGACGTATCCTGATCCCTGATGACTCATTGGGAGTTGTAACACATCAACAGCGACTGTGTCAAACGGACGGTCTGGTGTAGGATATTGTAGAATCGGGGCAGGTGATCCTGTCGATCTTTTATGTTGAGCACATGCCAAACAATTAGCTATGTGTAATTCTATGTCTTTCTTCATAGTGTTCCAGAAATACTTCTTTCGTAAATCCGCTAAGCATTTATCACGACCTTGGTGACCTGCTTGTGGGACATCGTGGAACAATGTCATTACTGCTTTGCGCAACGTGTCAGGTACGACTATTTGAGACACATTACCCTCAGGAGATTTTCTCGTCCTATTGAGTATGTTATGTCGTAATTCAAACTGACTTAAGGGAAGAAATAACTTGGGGAGTTTAACATCCTCGCCCGATTCGAGAGCAAAAATAACAGCTGACCAATATGGGTCGCGTCGTTGCTCATCTTCCAGCTGCGAAAGAGTGAATGCTGATACAGGCATTACTGGTGCTATATTTCTTGACAGAGCGTCGGCGATAACATTCGCCCTCCCAGGTAAATACCTAAATTCGGGGTCAAACTCTTGAATTGTCAGATACCAGCGTGCTAATCTGCCTGATAAGTTTCTGCCATGGAACAGTTCGGTGACTGCCGCATGATCAGTAAAAACAGTTATCTTGTAGCCAAAGATAATGTCTTTGAACTTCTTAAGTGCCCACACAACGGCTAACGTTTCTAAATGCGTCGCCGAATAACGTGTTTCAGCATCGATTAGTTTGCGACTTGCAAATGCTATCACTCTAAACTTCCCACGCGTGTCCTCTTGCATGAGCACTGCTCCGACTCCAATTCCGGGAGCGTCAGTACAGAGAGTGAAAGGTTGAGTGTAGTCTGGGAATGCTAGAACCGGGGCATTGGTTAGCGCTGTCTTCAATGCCGTAATACTTTCCTCGTGTTCAGCATCCTATATAAACACTGCATCTTTTTTGAGCAACCTCGTTCGGGGCGATGCTAATGTTGCATAGTCCTTGATAAAGGAACGATTATAACCAGATAATCCGAGAAGGCTACGCACATGATCATTTGAGGTAGGACGCGGGAACTGAGATACAGCTTTGACTTTATCATTAACTGTGTGTATGCCCTCACCGTCGACTACATGACCAAGGAAATGGATTCTGGATTTTAAAAACTCGCACTTTGAGAGTTTTATTTTGAGTCCTGCTGTGGAAAGTTTGGCCAAAACTTCACGCAGTTTTATCAGATGGGAATCGGCGTCCTTACTGACTACTATTAGATCATCCAAATAAGCGCAGACTGTGTTACCAATTAGTCCGGCAAACAGGGTGTTGATCATTCTTTGAAATGTTAGTGGGGCATTTCTGAGACCAAATGGCATTCGTAGAAACTCAAAGTGGCCTAGAGGCGTGCTAAATGCCGTGATTTCTCGTGATTTTTCATCGAGTGGTATTTGCCAATACCCACTAAGCAAATCTAAGTTGCTAAATACCGCATTATCCTTGCCCAAGGATTGCAATATGTTACTCAAGATAGGCATTGGGTACCTATCAGGGATTGTTTGATCATTTACGCGCCTGAAATCTATGACAGGGCGCCATCCACCATCCTTTTTCGGGACGAGGAATAATGGGCTGTTAAAGGGGGGTTTTGAGTGTCTAATGACATTCTCATCTAACATACCCTGTACCATATCTTGCACTACAGCGCGCTGGCTATGAGGTAGTCTATAAGCTGGTATGTAAATAGGGTTGGTTCCTTCCTTTAACGCTATATGATGGGATGTTAAATCTGTCTGACCTAGCGTTTCCCCTGGCAAGGCTACTATTACTGTAGTCGGCAAGCAGCTCTAACAGGCGTGTCTTGCCCTGTGGATGATCGATCACCTTGACATGTGGTGCTATTTGATCTATCCTGGCCAGTCGAGTCTGTTGGCAATTTGCAACAATACCTCGAATTAGGAATTTATTTGGTTGCACTTCGACATTGCTGTGATATCTATAAAATCACACACATAACATCCTTTCTTTAATTTCTTGATAATGTGAAATTGCTCCCGCAATCCCGTAGACTTGTGTGTGTGTGTCACAGTAGACACAGCTGATTCCAAGGTCCGGTGATTGGGTCAATGCTCACAAAAATCCTGAGTACAGCAAACCGCCGCTAATTGTTACACAACGTCATCCACAACACCACACCTCAGAATGCTGAGACCATCTCTCAGACCGGATGTGTCATCATCACTAGGGTGGGTGCTGGGTGCTGGTAACTGGGGGTTGTTCACGCCATACGAAAGAATTTTGTTGACAGGATGTTGATTGATGAGCAGTCACAACAACTGCAGTCACGTCCTGTCACACCCTGGGCAGTGAACGAATCATTTGCAGAAACTAATGTTCACTTCAGCTCACAGGATTGTTGCGTTGGTGAATTCCTCATTTTGGTGGTAATGGAGAGTACTCTTCAACATTGCAGGTACTATCTTCCAACTCTTGCTGCTGTAATCACACTGGGAAGGTGTGTGGTTGAGGTCGAGAGATATCTCTGACTCATGATCCGCCTTCCTCTTAATAGGATTGGTAGACAACACTTTCGTCCTAGCGGTGAGCATAGGTTCAGAATGACTCATTGCTGTGTAGGAAACACCTTTAAACGTAACACTATTATTACGTGGATGAATATCTATCATGTTCTTTCGAAGAGTTGGTAGACCAAGTAACCCGTCAGCTGGCAAATTGAACTGCTGAACTATATAAAAGTCCGCGTAGAAGGGCGTACCACGTCTTGAGAATCTGAGTGGTAACGTCACCATTCCTTTGATGCTCAGCTGAGTACCTGAAACTCCTTCGAGCTCAGCGTTACTAGGCCTCCATTTGAATTTGCGGTGAGGGAATTTACGTTGTAACTCGTGATATGATGTCAAGGCCAATACATTAGCGCAAGCACCTGTGTCTATATCAAGAGCCAATCTGGTATTATCCACTCTCACCGGCACTGACAACACTTCCACTTTTCTAAGCGCCGCTATTAATGAGGCCGCTATAGAAGTGCTGTGAGGAGGGGCGGGAATTACCCTATCTATCCCTCTCCTTGCTGTAGTGTGCTCTGGTCTTCCCCCGATGACTTGTCCTGGGGACGTTTCTGCTTGCGCCTATACGACACCTCCGTTTCACTTAGGTCCACTCCCCTAGCTTTTATTAGTATATCGCACTCATGTGAACTATGAGATGTCGATTTGTGAAGAGCGCACCATTTGCGCGCTGTCTGGGTAGGAGGAGGAGGTGCTGCTTTAGCTGCCTCTCTGTTTAACCTTGAGAATGACTTTGCACCGGATGTGGCCTTAAAATTAGCACTATTACCTCGGAGCTGAAAACAATCTTCCATTACGTGGCCACGTTTATTACAATGTGCGCATCGTAACGATGTTTTCTGTTTATATGTTAGGCGGGGAGGAGCGATCGAAGCTAAGTGTGTCGCATAAGGAGTCTGAGAGTGAGGCATCTGTGGCATCTGTGACGGCTGGCCCAGCTGTGACCTACCCCCAATAATCCCAATTAGCGTTCGCTTGAACTTTTCATAGTCAGGGCTTTGTAAACCAAACGCATTTAAACGACTGCCTGCATAGGAACCCTGCGTTATATGGGAACGCACATATGCTTTCTTTTCTTCGTCCGTCGTTATGTGACTATTGCGCATGCTATCTTCACATGCATGAATAAAATGTGCGACCCTATAATCGTCTTGTCCCGTGAAATTTCGAACATAATCGCCGCGCTGCATGATATTAATAACATTATCAGCTTTAGGTGTGGTATTAGTAATGGTGTGAGGGTTAGAAGATGCCATTTTAGTGTTATTAAGCAAGTTAGTATTCTTACTCTTAACAGAAGGCTGGGTTAATAATGTTGTTACCGATTTAGCAACAGACACACTATCACCTGTAACAGGGGTAACTGCTTTAGTATACTTAGGTGAGGTACTATAGTGATTACCAGACAGTAGGGTACGACGGTTTAAGTCGTCAAATGATTCGTCTATAACTTTCTCACTACTTCCTACCGACTCATTTAACTGTGTTCCATACTCAAAATCTATGTCAGTCTGGGCTTGATCATTGATGAGTTCGTTATCAGCAAATAGTTGCGCTAGGCGTTCGATTTCATCTACATTAGAAATGGGAAACTTAGAAATTATCTATTAGCCCCCTTGGGTCAATGAATACTTAACAGTAAGTAGATCACTTGCCTCTCATTTACAAGACAAATGAATATTTATTGTAGTTAATTTTTAAACTATCAATAAGAAGACAGACACTTACAAACTACTGTAAATTATAGGATTTCAATACATTAATCTTACATTCGACACTTTATCATTGAAATAATCCTATCCGACGAACCTATAGGTGTGAAGATATCTCTCGAACGTGTTCATGTGTGTAGAATTATGTAATTTAAATACCTATTTATACAGGGTGTAACGTCTGTATAGAGAAGTGATCCTTCAAAAGTTCTGAGTGGAGTGTGGGTGGGGCCTCTTCCTAGGATGCGTGCGCTGCTGCTGGTTTCCTTGGCAACGAGATGACGCTTCTGCTTTGGTGAGAGACGAGTCCACTTGATTTAGGTGAGTTCCTCCTCCGGCGATCAGAAAACTATGATTGGTTATCACACTGGTGGTGCTGGTTCGCTGGCGAAAACTGCCGTGTGCCAATTCTTCACAGTCCACGTACATATGGAGATCTGTATGATGACACCGGAATTCGTAATTCGCGCTGACGACACAACAATACTGCTCAGCTGCTAGTGAAATACCAATTGAATTCCAGGTTACGAAACTGTTGTTCAACACTGCAACACTGTAATGTCTAGGGAATGCTGAGTGGAGTCTATCTCAACCGGCTCAATCTGGATATATACCAACAGGCTGTAATATTTGTATATTACGAATTCTGCACGTATTTGTATGTGACAGAGATAAGGAGCGCTCACTTCATATCGTCTCAATACGGGATATAGTTTTAAACACTCGGATTATGTAACGCGTCACTGCTGTGTGCTTTCTTGTTTTTCACAAGACACAGACGGATGATACGACTACCAGTTTGAAGAATCCGTACACACCGCTTGCCACCTATATGAATCGGCTGCTTGTCCAATTAACCAGTCCGTTCACACATATTTATATTTGGGTTTTAAGTAACGAAACCCAAACGGTAGTTCCTTTGTTTTATTATAAAAGGTTGTATATATAATTCCTGAGTGTATATCAACCGTAAGTCTCACTGTCTAGGAGTGAATGAGAAAGGGACGGCGTTTATGTATGATAAACGTTAGGTCACGTCCTTACAATATGAGTTGTGGTGAGCTACTGAAGCTTAGGGGCATCGCAGTGCGTGCTTACAGAAATGCTGAGCTATGGGTCTCGCCCTCTTGGGTAACTTGCCCGCTCACGTGTCAATCTCATGTCTTACTCATAGACAGTGGAAAGTTACAGGGTGGTGAATCTGAATATAATATCAGATGTATTGACCCATTTATATAATACGTTCTGTTGATGAGACAGGGGCCTATTACAAGACTTTGTTATACTGGACCAGTGGACTTTGTTATACTCGATCAGGGAAATTTGTTATACTCGATCAGGGGACTTTGTTATACTCGATCAGGGGACTTTGTTATACTCGACCAGGGGCCTTTGTTATACTCGATTAGAAAGCTTTGTTCTACTCGACCAGGATACTTTGTTGTACTCGATCAGGAGACTTTGTTATACTCCACCAGGGACTTTGTTATACTCGATCAAGCGATATGTTATACTCGATCAGGGGCTTTGTTATACTTGACCAGAAGACTTTGTTATACTCGATCAGGGGATATATTAAACTCGATCAGATGATATGTTATACTCGATCAGGGGACTTTCTTATACTTGACCAATGGACTTTGCTATACTCGATGAGGGGCCTTTGTTATACTCGATTAGGGGACTTTGTTATACTAGATCATGGGCATTTGTTATACTCGATTAGGGGGCTTTGTTGTATTCGACCAGGGGACTTTGCTATACTCGATCAGGGGACTTTGTCTTACTCGATCAGGGCCCTTTGCTATACTCGACTGGGGGACTTTGTTATAATCGATCAGGGGACTTTGTTATATTTGACCAGGAGACTTTGTTATACTCGATCAGGGACTTTGTTATACTCCACCAGGGACTTTGTTATACTCGATCAGGGGATATGTTATACTCGATCAGGGGACTTTGTCTTAGTCGATCTGGGCCCTTTGTTATACTCGACCAGGAGACTTTGTTATAATCGATCAGGGGACTTTGTTATGCTCGATCTGGGGACTTTGATATACTGGGCCAGGAGACTTTGTTATACTCGATCAGGGGACTTTATTATACTGGACCAGGGGACTTTGTTACACTCGATCAGGGAACTTTGTTATACACGGTCAGGGAACTTTGTTATTCTTGTTCAGGGGGCTTTGATAAACTCAATCAGGGGCTTTGTTATACTCGATCAGGAGACTTTGTCTTACTGGATCAGGGCCCTTTGCTATACTCGACCGGGGGACTTTGTTATAATCGATCAGGGGACTTTGTTATGTTCGATCTGGGGACTTTGATATACAGGGCCAGTGGACTTTTTTATACTCGTTCAGGGGACTTTGTTATACTGGACCATGGGACTTTTTTATACTCGATCAGGGGACTTTGTTATACTCGATCATGGGACTTTTGTTATACTCGATCAGGGAACTTTGTTATACTCGACCAGGGGCCTTTGCTATACTCGATTAGGGGACATTGTTATACTCTATAAGGGGACTTTGTTGTACTCGATAAGGGGAATTTGTTATACTGGATAAGGGGACTTTTTTAGACTCGAACAGGGGATTTTTTTATACTCGACCAGGGGACTTTCTTATACTCGATTAGCCGGCTTTGTTATACTCGATTTGGGGACTTTGTTATACTCGATGAGTAACCTTTGTTATACTCGGTGAGGGGCCTTTGTTATACTCGATGAGGGGACTTTATTATACTCGATGAGGGGACTTTGTTGTACTCGAACAGGGGGCTTTGTTATACTCGATCAGGGGACTTTGTTATACTCGATCAGGAGGCTTTCTTATACTTGATCAGGGGACTTTGCTATACTCGACCAGGGGACATTGTTATAATCGATCAAGGGACTTTGTTATACTAGACCAGGGGCCTTTGTTATACTCGATTAGGGGACTTTGTTATTCCTGATAAGGAGACTTTGTTATACTCGATAAGGGTAATTTGTTATACTCGATAAAGGGAAATTGTTAGACTCGAACAAGGCACTTTGTTATGCTCGACCAGGGGACTTTGTTATACTCGATTCGGCGGCTTTGTTATACTCGATCAGGGGACTTTGTTATACTCGATGAGGGGCCTTTGTTATACTCGATGAGGGGCCTTTGTTATACTAGATAAGGGGAATTTGTTATACTCGAGCAGGGGGCTTTGTTATACTCGATGAGGGGCCTTTGTTATACGCAATCAGGGGACTTTTTTATACTCGACCAGAGGACTTTGTTATACTCGATCAGGGGATATATTATACTCGATCAGGGGACATTGTTATACTCAACCAGGGACTTTGTTATTCTCGATCAGGTGACTTTGTTATACTCGATCAGGAGGCTTTGTTATACTTGATCAGGGGACTTTGCTATTCTCGACCAGGGGACATTGTTATAATCGATCAAGGGACTTTGTTATACTCGACCAGGGGCCTTTGTTATACTCGATTAGGGGACTTTGTTATTCCTGATAAGGAGACTTTGTTATACTCGATAAGGGTAATTTGTTATACTCGATAAGGGACTTTGTTAGACTCGAACAAGGCACTTTGTTATACTCGACCAGGGGACTTTGTTATACTCGATTCGGCGGCTTTGTTATACTCGATCAGGGGACTTTGTTATACTCGATGGGGGGCCTTTGTTATACTCGATGAGGGGCCTTTGTTATACGCGATCAGGGGACTTTTTTATACTCGACCAGAGGACTTTGTTATACTCGATCAGGGGATATATTATACTCGATCAGGGGACATTGTTATACTCAACCAGGGACTTTGTTATACTCGATCAGGTGACTTTGTTATACTCGATCAGGGGACTTTGTTATACTCGATTAGGGGCCTTTGTTATACTTCACGAGGGGGCTTTGTCATACTCGACCAGGGGACTTTGTCATACTCGACCAGAGGCCTTTTGTTATACTCGATCGTGGGACTTTGTTATACTCGATCCGTTTCTTTCCTATATTTGACCAATGGACTTTGTTATACTAGATTAAGGGCCTTTGTTATACTCGATCAGGAAACTTTGTTATACTCGATGAGGGGCCTTTGTTATACGCGATCAGGGGACTTTTTTATACTCGACCAGAGGACTTTGTAATACTCGATCAAGGGATATGTTATACTCGATCAGGGGACATTGTTATACTCAACCAGGGACTTTGTTATACTCGATCAGGGGACTTTGTTATACTCGATCAGGGGACTTTGTTATACTCGATCAGGGGGCTTTGTTATACTCGATCAGGAGACTTTGTTATACTGCACCAGGGGACTTTGTTATACTCGATCAGGGAAATTTGTTATACTCGATCAGGGGACTTTGTTATACTCGATCAGGGGACTTTGTTATACTCGACCAGGGGCCTTTGTTATACTCGATTAGAAAGCTTTGTTCTACTCGACCAGGATACTTTGTTGTACTCTATCAGGAGACTTTGTTTTACTCCACCAGAGTCTTTGTTATACTCGATCAAGCGATATGTTATACTCGATCAGGGACTTTGTTATACTTGACCAGAAGACTTTGTTTTACTTGATCAGGGGATATATTAAACTCGATCAGATGATATGTTATACTCGATCAGGGGACTATCTTACACTTGACCAATGGACTTTGCTATACTCGATGAGGAGCCTTTGTTATACTCGATTAGGGGACTTTGTTATACTCGATCATGGGCATTTGTTATACTCGATTAGGGGGCTTTGTTATATTCGACCAGGGGACTTTGCTATACTCGATCATGGGACTTTGTCTTACTCGATCAGGGCCCTTTGCTATACTCGACTGGGGACTTTGTTATAATCGATCAGGGGACTTTGTTATGTTCGATCTGGGGACTTTGTTATACAGGGCCAGGGGACTTTTTTATACTCGATCAGGGGACTTTGTTATACTGGACCATAGGACTTTTTTATACTCGATCAGGGGACTTTGTTATACTCGATCATGGGACTTTTGTTATACTCGATCAGGGAACTTTGTTATACTCGACCAGGGGCCTTTGTTATACTCGATTAGGGGACCTTGTTATACTCGATAAGGGGACTTTGTTGTACTCGATAAGGGGAATTTGTTATACTCGATAAGGGGACTTTTTTAGACTCGAACAGGGGACTTTGTTATACTCGACCAGGGACTTTGTTATACTCGATTAGGCGGCTTTGTTATACTCGATCTGGGGACTTTGTTATACTCGATGAGGAACCTTTGTTATACTCGTTGAGGGGCCTTTGTTATACTCGATGAGGGGACTTTATTATACTCGATGAGGGGACTTTGTTGTACTCGAACAGGGGGCTTTGTTATACTCTATCAGGGGACTTTGTTATACTCGATCAGGAGGCTTTGTTATACTTGATCAGGGGACTTTGCTATACTCGACCAGGGGACATTGTTACAATCGATCAAGGGACTTTGTTATACTCGACCAGGGGCCTTTGTTATACTCGATTAGGGGACTTTGTTATTCCGGATAAGGAGACTTTGTTATACTCGATAAGGGTAATTTGTTATACTCGATAAAGGGACATTGTTAGACTCGAACAAGGCACTTTGTTATACTCGACAAGGGGACTTTGTTATACTCGATTCGGCGGCTATGTTGTACTCGATCAGGGGACTTTGTTATACTCGATGAGGGGCCTTTGTTATACTCGATGAGGGGCCTTTGTTATACGAGATCAGGGGAATTTGTTATACTCGAGGAGGGGGCTTTGTTATACTCGATGAGGGGCCTTTGTTATATGCGATCAGGGGACTTTTTTATACTCGACCAGAGGACTTTGTTATACTCGATCAGGGGATATATTATACTCGATCAGGGGACATTGATATACTCAACCAGGGACTTTGTTATTATCGATCAGATGACTTTGTTATACTCGATCAGGAGGCTTTGTTATACTTGATCAGGGGACTTTGCTCTACTCAACCAGGGACTTTGTTATACTCGATCAGGTGACTTTGTTATACTCGATCAGGGGACTTTGTTATACTCGATTAGGGGCCTTTGTTGTACTTCACGAGGGGGCTTTGTCATACTCGACCAGGGGACTTTGTCATACTCGACCAGAGGCCTTTTGTTATACTCGATCGGGGGACTTTGTTATGCTCGATCCGTTTCTTTCCTATATTTGACCAATGGACTTTGTTATACTAGATTAAGGGCCTTTGTTATACTCGATCAGGAAACTTTGTTATACTCGATGAGGGGCCTTTGTTATACGCGAGCAGAGGACTTTTTTATACTCGACCAGAGGACTTTGTTATACTCGATCAAGGGATATGTTATACTCGATCAGGGGACATGGTTATACTCAACCAGGGACTTTGTTATACTCGATCAGGGGACTTTGTTGTACTCGATCAGGGGACTTTGTTATACTCGATCAGGGGGCTTTGTTATACTCGATCAGGAGACTTTGTTATACTGGACCAGGGGAATTTGTTGTACTCGATCAGGGAAATTTGTTATACTCGATCAGGGGACTTTGTTATACTCGATTAGGGGACTTTGTTATACTCGACCAGGGGCCTTTGTTATACTCGATTAGAAAGCTTTGTTCTACTCGACCTGGATACTTTGTTGTACTCGATCAGGAGACTTTGTTATACACCACCAGGGACTTTGTTATACTCGATCAAGCGATATGTTATACTCGATCAGGGACTTTGTTATACTTGACCAGAAGACTTTGTTTTACTTGATCAGGGGATATATTAAACTCGATCAGATGATATGTTATACTCGATCAGGGGACTTTCTTATACTTGACCAATGGACTTTGCTATACTCGATGAGGGGCCTTTGTTATACTCGATTAGGGGACTTTGTTATACTCGATCATGGGCATTTGTTATACTCGATTAGGGGGCTTTGTTATATTCGACCAGGGGACTTTGCTATACTCGATCAGGGGACTTTGTCTTACTCGATCAGGGCCCTTTGCTATACTCGACTGGGGGACTTTGTTATAATCGATCAGGGGACTTTGTTATGCTCGATCTGGGGACTTTGTAATACTGGGCCAGGGGACTTTATTATGCTCGATCTGGGGACTTTGTTATACTTGGCCAGGGGACTTTTTTATACTCGATCAGGTTACTTTGTTATACTTGATCAGGGGACTTTGTTATACTCGATCAGAGGACTTTGTTATAATCGATGAGGAGACATTCTTATACTCGATCAGGGGACTTTGTTATACTCGACCAAGGGCCTTTGTTATACTCGATTAGAAAACTTTATTTTACTCGACCAGGAGACTTTGTTATACTCGATGAGGGGACTTTGGTATACTCCACCATGGACTTTGTTATACTCGACCAGGGGATATGTTATATTTGATCAGGGAACTTTGTTATACTCGATAAGGGGACTTTTTTATACTCGTCCAGGGGGCTTCGTTATACTCGATTAGGGGACTTTGTTATTCTCGCTCAGGGGACTTTGTCCTACTCGATTAAGGCCCTTTGTTATACTCGACCAGGGGACTTTGTTTTAATCGATAAGGGGACTTTGTTATGCTCGATCTGGGGACTTTGTTATACTGGGCCAGGAGACTTTGTTATACTCGATCAGGCGATATGTTATACTCGATCAGGGGAATATATTATACTGGACCAGTGGACTTTGTTATACTCGATCAGGGGACTTTGTTATACTCGATCAGGGAACTTTGTTATACTCGTCCAGGGGGCTTTGTTATACTCGATTAGGGGACTGTGTTATACTCGATTAGGGTACTTTGTTATGCTCGGTCTGGGGACTTTGTTATACTTGGCCAGGGGCCTTTGTTATACTCGATTAGCAAGCTTTGTTCTAGTCGACCAGAATACTTTTTTTGTACTCGATCAGGAGACTTTGTTATACTCGATCAGGTTACTTTGTTATACTGGACCAGGGGACTTTTTTATACTCGATCAGGCGACTTTGTTATAATCGATGAGGAGACTTTCTTATACTCGATCAGGGGACTTTGCTATACTCGACCAGGGGCCTTTGCTATACTCGATTAGCAAGCTTTGTTCTACTCGACCAGGATACTTTGTTGTACTCGATCAGGCGATATGTTATACTCGATCAGGGACTTTGTTATTCTCGACCAGAAGACTTTGTTTTACTCGATCAGGGGATATGTTATACTCGATCAGGTGATATGTTATACTCGATGAGGGGACTTTCTTATACTTGACCAATGGACTTTGCTATACTCGATGAGGGACCTTTGTTATACTTGATTAGGGGACTTTGTTATACTCGATCATGGGCCTTTGTTATACTCGATTAGGGGGCTTTGATATATTCGACCAGGGGACTTTACTATACTCGAACAGGGGACTTTGATATACTCGATCTGGGGACTTTGTTATACTGGACCAGGTGACTTTGTTGTAATCGATCAGGGAACTTTGTTATACTCGATGATGGGGCTTTGTTATACTCAATCAGGGGATATGTTGTACTCGATCAGGGGACTTTGTTATACTCGATCAGGGGACTTTGTTATTCTCGACCAGGGGACTTTGTCATACTCGACCAGAGGCCTTTGTTATACTCGGTCAAGGGACTTTGTTATAATCGATCAGGGGACTTTGTTATGCTCGATCTGGAGACTTTGTTATACTGGGCCAGGAGACTGCTATACTCGATCAGGTGATATGGTATACTCGATCAGGGGACTTTGTTATACTGGACCAGGGGACTTTGTTATACTCGAGCAGGGGACTTTGTTATACTCGATCAGGGGACTTTGTTATTGTCGTCCAAGGGGCTTTGTTATATTCGATCAGAGGACTTTGTTATACTCGATCAGGGCCCTTTGCTATACTCGACCAGGGGACTTTGTTATAATCGATCAGGGGACTTTGTCATGCTCGATCTGGGGACTTTGTTATACTGGGCCAGGGGACTTTTATATACTCGATCAGGGGAATTTGTTATACTGGACCAGGGGCCTTTTTTATACTCGATCAGGGGACTTTGTTATACATGATCAGGGGACTTTGTTATACTCGATCAGGGGACTTTGTTATACTCGATAAGTGGACTTTGTTATACTCGATAAGGGGAATTTGTTTTACTCGATAAGGGGACTTAGGTTAGACTCGAACAGGGGACTTTGTTATACTCGACCAGAGGACTTGGATATACTCGATTTGGCGGCTTTGCAATACTCGATTAGGGGCCTTTGTTATACTAGATCAGGGGACTTTGTTATAACTCGTTGAAGGGTGTTTGTAATACTCGAAAAGAACACTTGTTATACTCGACGAGGAGACTTTGTTATACTCGTTAATGGAACTTTGTTACACTCCACCCTGGACATTGTTATACTCAGTTCAGGGGACTTTGTTATACTCGTCCAAGGGACTTTGTTATAATCGATCAGGGGATACGTTATACTCGATCAGGGGACTTTGTTATACTGGGCCAGGAGACTTTGTTATACTCGATCAGGGAACTTTGTTATAATTGATCAGGTGACTTTGTTATGCTCGATCTGGGGACTTTGTTATACTCGATCAGGGGATATGTTATACTCGATCAGGGGATATGTTTTACTCGATCAGGGGACTTTCTTATACATGATCAGGGGACTTTGTTATACTCGATCAGGAGACTTTGTTATACTCCACCAGGGACTTTGTTATACTCGATCAGGGGATATGTTATACTCGATCAGGGGACTTTGTTATACTCGGTTCAGGGGACTTTGTTATACTCGTCCAGGAGGCCGTGTTATACTCGATCAGGTGACTTTGTTATGCTCGATGAGGGGACTTTGTTATACTCGATTACGGGTCTTTGTTATACTCGACCAGGGGACTTTGTTATACTTTATCAAGGGACTTTGTTATACTCGTCCAGAGGACTTTGTTATACTCGATGAGGGGCCTTTGCTATACTCGATCTGGGGACTTTGTTATACTCGACGAGGGGACTTTGTTATATTCGATGAGGCGGCTTTGTTATACTCGATGAGGGGACTTTGTTTTTCTCGATGAGGGGCCTTTGTTATACTCGATGAGGGGCCTTTGTTTTACTAGATCAGGGGACTTTGTTTTACTCGTCCAGGAGGCTTTGTTATACTCGATCAGGTGACTTTGCTATACTCGACCAGGGGACTTTGTTATACTCAATCAGGGGACTTTTTAATACTCGACCAGAGGACTTTGTTATTCCCTATCAGGGGACTTTGTTATACTCGACCAGGGGACTTTTTATACTTGACCAATGAACTTTGTTATACTCAATGAGTGGCCTTTGTTATACTCGATCAGGGGACTTTGTTATACTCGATCAGGGGATATGTTATACTCGACCAGGGGACTTTGCTATCCTCGTCCAGTGGACTTTGTTATACTCGATCAGTGGACTTTGTTATACTCGACCAGCGGACTTTTCTATACTTGACCAGGGACTTTGTCATACTCGACCAGAGGTCTTTGTTATACTCGATCGGGAGACTTTGTTATATTCGATGAGGGGCCTTTGTTATACTCGATCTGCGGACTTTGTTATACTCGACGAGGGGACTTTGTTATATTCGATGAGGCGGCTTTGTTATACTCGATGAGGGGACTTTGTTTTACTCGATGAGGGGCCTTTGTTATACTCGATGAGGGGCCTTTGTTATACTAAATCAATTGACTTTGTTATACTCGCTTAGGTGCCTTTTTTGGACTTGATCAGGGGCCTTTGTTATACTCGTCCAGGAGGCTTTGTTATACTCGATCAGGTGACTTTGCTATACTCGACCAGGGGACTTTGTTATACTCGACTAGGAAACTTTGTTATACACGACCAGGAGACTTTATTATACTCGATTAGGGGACTTTGTTATACTCCACCAGGGACTTTGGTATACTCGATCAGGGGATATGTTTTACTCGATCAGGGTACTTTGTTATATTCGGTTCAGGGGACTTTGTTATACTCGTCCAGGGGGCTTTGTTATACTCGATCAGAGGACTTTGTTATACTCGATCAGGGGACTTTGTCTTACTCGATCAGGACCCTTTGTTATACTCGACCAGGGGACTTTGTTATAATCGAACAGGGGACATTGTTATGCTCGATCTGGGGACTTTGTTATACTGGGCCCGGAGACTTTGTTATACTCGCACAGAGGACTTTGTTATACTGGACCAGGGGACTTTGTTATACTCGATCAGGGAACTTTGTTATAAACGGTCAGGGAACATTGTTATTCTTGTCGTAGGGGCTTTGTTATACTCAATCAGGGGACTTTGTTATACTCGATCAGGATACCTTGTCTTACTGGATCAGGGCCCTTTGCTATACTCGACCGGGGACTTTGTTATAATCGGTCAGGGAACTTTGTTATGCTCTATCTGAGGACTTTGTTATACAAGGCCATGGGACTTTTTTATTCTCGATCAGGAACTTTGTTTTACTGGACCAGGGGACTTTTTTATATTCAATCAGGGGACTTTGTTATACTCGACCAGGGGCCTTTGTTATACTCGATAAGGGGAATTTGTTATACTCGATAAGGGGACTTTTTTTGACTCGAACAGAGGACTTTGTTATACCCGATTAGGGTTTTTTTTGGACTCGATTAGTGGCCTTTGTTATACTCGATCAGGGGACTTTGTTATACTCGATCAGGTGACTTTGTTATACTCGACCAGATGACTTTTTTATACTTGACCAATGGACTTTGTTATACTCAATGAGGGGCCTTTGACCACTCAATCAAGGGACTTTGTTATACTCGTCCAGGGGACTTTGTTATACGGGTTCAGGGTACTTTTTTATACTCAACCAGAGGACTTTGTTATACTCGATCAGGGGACTTTGTTATACTCGACCAGGGGACTTTTTTATATTTCACCAATGGACTTTCTTATACTCATTGAGGGGCCTTTGTTATACTCGATCAAGGGACTTTGTTATACGCGACCAGGGGACTTTGTTATATGCGATCAGGGGACTTTTTTATAGTCGACCTGAGGACTTTGTTATACTTGATCAGGGGATATGTTATACACGATCAGGGGACTTTGTTATACTCAAAAGGGGGACTTTGTTATACTCGATCAAGGGACTTTGTTATACTCGATCAGGGGACTTTGTTAAACTCGATTAGGGGCCTTTGTTATACTCGATGAGGGGGCTTTGTTATACTCGACCAGGGGGCTTTGCCCTTCTCGACCAGGGTACTTTATCATACTCGATCAGGGGACTTTGATATACTCGATAAGGGGAATTTGTTATACTCGATAAGGGGACTTTTTTTGACTCGAACAGGGGACTTTGTTATACCCGATTAGGGGTTTTTTTGGACTCGATTAGTGGCCCTTGTTATACTCGATCAGGGGACTTTGTTATACTCGACCAGATGACTTTTTTATACTTGACCAATGGACTTTGTTATACTCAATAAGGGGCCTTTGATCACTCAATCAAGGGACTTTGTTATACGGGATCAGGGCACTTTTTTATACTCAACCAGAGGACTTTGTTATACTCGATCAGGGGACTGAGTTATACTCGACCAGGAGACTTTTTTATATTTGACCAATGGACTTTGTTATACTCATTGAGGCGCCTTTGTTATACTCGATCAAGGGACTTTGTTATACGCGACCAGGGGACTTTGTTATACGCGATCAGGGGACTTTTTTATACTCGACCTGAGGACTTTGTAATACTTGATCAGGAGATATGTTATACACGATCAGGGGACTTTGTTATACTCAAAAAGGGGACTTTGTTATACTCGATCAAAGGACTTTGTTATACTCGATCAGGGGTCTTTGTTATACTCGATTTGGGGCCTTTGTTATACTCGATGAGGGGGCTTTGTTATACTCGACCAGGAGACTTTGCCCTTCTCGACCAGGGCACTTTATCATACTCGATCAGGGGACTTTGTTATACTCGACCAGGAGACTTTTTTATACTTGATCAGGGTACTTTCTCATACTCGACCAGAGGCCTTTGTTTTACTCGATCGGGGGACTTTGTTATTCTCGACCAGAGGACTTTGTTATACACGATGAGGGGCCTTTGTTATACTCGATGAGGGGACTTTGTTATACTCGACAAGGGGACTTTGTTATATTCGATGAGGCAGCTTTGTTATACTCGATCAGGGGACTTTGTTTTACTGGATGAGGGGCCTTTTTTGGACATGATCAGGGGCCTTTGTTATACTCGATCAGGGGATTTTGTTATACTCGATCAGGGGATTTTGTTATACTCGATGAGGGGCCTTTGTCATAGTAAATCATGGGACTTTGTTATACTCGCTTAGGGGGATTTTTTGGACATGATCAGGGGCCTTTGTTATACTCGATCAGGGGATTTTGTTATACTCGATCAGGGGATTTTGTTATACTCGAGCAGGGGGCTTTGTTATACTCGATCAGGGGACTTTGTTATACTCCTCCAGGAGGCTTTGTTATACTCGATCAGGTGACTTTGGTATACTCGACCAGGGGACTTTGTTATACTCGATGAGAGGACTTTCTTATACTCGAACAGGGGACTATTTTATACTTGACCCATGGACTTTGTTATACTCGATGAGCGGCCTTTGTCATACTCGATGAGCGGCCTTTGAGAAACTCGATCAGGGGACTTTGTTATACTCGACCACGGGACTTTGTTATACTCGATCAGGGGACTTTTTAATACTCGTCCAGAGGACTTTGTTATACCCTATCAGGGGACATTGTTATACTCGACCAGGGGACTTTTTATACTTGATCAATGGACTTTGTTATACTCAATGATTGGCCTTTGTTATACTCGATCAGGGGATTTTGTTATACTCGATCAGGGGATATGTTATACTCGATCAGGGGACATTGTTATACTCAACCAGGGGACTTTGTTATACTTGATCAGGGGACTTTGTTATACTCGACCAGCGGACTTTTGTATACTTGATCAGGGACTTTTTTATACTCGGCCAGAGGCGTTTGTTATACTCGATCGGGGGGCTTTGTTATACTCGATGAGTGGACTTTCCTATATTTCACCAATGGACTTTGCTATATTAGACGAAGGGCCTTTGTTATACCTGATTAGGAAACTTTGTTATATTCGACCAGGAGACTTTGTTATACTCGATCAGGGACTTTGTTATACTCCACCAGGGACTTTGTTATACTCGATCAGGGGATATGTTATACTCGATCAGGGGACTTTGTCCTAGTCGATCAGGGCCCTTTGTTATACTCGACCAGCGGACTTTGTTATAATCGATCAGGGGACATTGTTATGCTCGATCTGGGGACTTTGATATACTGGGCCAGGAGACTTTGTTATACTCGATCAGGGGACTTTATTATACTGGACCAGGGGACTTTGTTACACTCGATCAGGGAACTTTGTTATACACGGTCAGGGAACTTTGTTATTCTTGTTCAGGGGGCTTTGATATACTCGATCAGGGGACTTTGTTATACTCAATCAGGAGACTTTGTCTTACTGGATCAGGGCCCTTTGCTATACTCGACCGGGGGACTTTGTTATAATCGATCAGGGGACTTTGTTATGTTCGATCTGGGAACTTTGTTATACAGGGTCAGGGGACTTTTTATACTCGATCAGGGGACTTTGTTATACTGGACCATGGGACTTTTTTATACTCGATCAGGGAACTTTGTTATACTCGACCAGGGGCCTTTGTTATACTCTATTAGGGGACATTGTTATACTCGATAAGGGGACTTTGTTGTACTCGATAAGGGGAATTTGTTATCCTCGATAAGGGGACTTGTTTAGACTCGAACAGGGGACTTTGTTATATTCGACCAGGGGACTTTGCTATACTCGATTAGGCGGCTTTGTTATACTAGATCAGGGGACTTTGTTATACTCGATGAGGAGACTTTGTTATACTCGGTGAGGGGCCTTTGTTATACTCGATGAGGGGACTTTATTATACTCGATGAGGTGACTTTGTTGTACTCGAACAGGTGGCTTTGTTATACTCGATCAGGGGACTTTGTTATTCTCGATCTTGAGGCTTTGTTATACATGATCACGGGACTTTGCTATACTCGACCAGGGGACTTTGTTATAATCGATCAAGGGACTTTGTTATACTCGACCAGGGGCCTTTGTTATACTCGATTAGGGGACTTTGTTATTCCTGATAAGGAGACTGTGTTATACTCGATAAGGGTAATTTGTTATACTCGATAAAGGGTCTTTGTTAGACTCGAACAAGGGACTTTGTTATACTCGACCAGGGGACTTTGTTATACTCCATTCGGCGGCTTTGTTATACTCGATTCGGCGGCTTTATTATACTCGATGAGGGGCCTTTGTTATACTCGATGAGGGGCCTTTGTTATACTAGATTAGGGGAATTTGTTATACTCGAGCAGGGGGCTTTGTTATACTCGATGAGGGGCCTTTGTTATATGCGATCAGAGGACTTTTTTATACTCGACCAGAGGACTTTGTTATACTCGATCAGGGGATATATTATACTCGATCAGGGGACATTGTTATACTCAACCAGGGACTTTGTTATACTCGATCAGGTGACTTTGTTATACTCGATCAGGGGACTTTGTTATACACGATTAGGGGCCTTTGTTATACTTCACGAGGGGGCTTTGTCATACTCGACCAGGGGACTTTGTCATACTCGACCAGAGGCATTTTGTTATACTCGATCGAGGAACTTTGTTATACTCGATCCGTTTCTTTCCTATATTTGACCAATGGACTTTGTTATACTAGATTAAGGGCCTTTGTTATACTCGATCAGGAAACTTTGTTATACTCGATGAGGGGCCTTTGTTATACGTGATCAGGGGACTTTTTTATACTCGACCAGAAGTCTTTGTTATACTCGATCAAGGGATATGTTATACTCGATCAGGGGACAATGTTATACTCAACCAGGGACTTTGTTATACTCGATCAGGGAACTTTGTTTTACTGGACCAGGGGACTTTTTTATACTCGACCAGGGGCCTTTGTTATACTCGATAAGGGGAATTTGTTATACTCGATAAGGGGACTTTTTTGACTCGAACAGGGGACTTTGTTATACCCGATTAGGGGTTTTTTTGGACTCGATAAGTGGCCTTTGTAATACTCGATCAGGGGACTTTGTTATACTCGATCAGGGGACTTTGTTATACTCGACCAGATGACTTTTTTATACTTGACCAATGGACTTTGTTATACTCAATGAGGGGCCTTTGATCACTCAATCAAGGGACTTTGTTATACTCGTCCAGGGGACTTTGTTATACGGGATCAGGGTACTTTTTTATACTCAACCAGAGGACTTTGTTATACTCAACCAGAGGACTTTGTTATACTCGATCAAGGGACTTTGTTATACGCGACCAGGGGACTTTGTTATATGCGATCAGGGGACATATTTATAGTCGACCTGAGGACTTTGTTGTACTTGATCAGGGGATATGTTATACACGATCAGGGGACTTTGTTATACTCAAAAGGGGGACTTTGTTATACTCGATCAAGGGACTTTGGTATACTCGATCAGGGGACTTTGTTATACTCGATTAGGGGCCTTTGTTATACTCGATTAGGGGGCTTTGTTATACTCGACCAGGGGACTTTGCCCTTCTCGACCAGGGCACTTTATAATACTCGATCAGGGGACTTTGTTATACTCGACCAGAGGCCTTTGTTATACTCGATAAGGGGAATTTGTTATACTCGATAAGGGGACTTTTTTTGACTCGAACAGGGGACTTTGTTATACCCGATTAGGGTTTTTTTTGGACTCGATTAGTGGCCTTTGTTATACTCGATCAGGGGGCTTTGTTATACTCGACCAGATGACTTTTTTATACATGACCAATGGACTTTGTTATACTCAATGAGGGGCCTTTGATCACTCAATCAAGGGACTTTGTTATACTCGTCCAGGGGACTTTGTTATAAGGGATCAGGGCACTTTTTTATACTCAACCAGAGGACTTTGTTATACTCGATCAGGGGACTGAGTTATACTCGACCAGGGGACTTTTTTATATTTGACCAATGGACTTTGTTATACTCATTGAGGCGCCTTTGTTATACTCGATCAAGGGACTTTGTTATACGCGACCAGGGGACTTTGTTATACGCGATTAGGGGACTTTTTTATACTCGACCTGAGGACTTAGTTATACTTGATCAGGGGATATGTTATACACGATCAGGGGACTTTGTTATACGCGATCAGGGGACTTTGTTATACTCGATCAAGGGACTTTGTTATACTCGACCAGGAGACTTTTTTATACTTGATCAGGGTACTTTCTCATACTCGACCAGAGGCCTTTGTTTTACTCGATCGGGGCACTTTGTTATTCTCGACCAGAGGACTTTGTTATACTCGATGAGGGGACTTTGTTATACTCGACAAGGGGACTTTGTTATATTCGATGAGGCGGCTTTGTTATACTCGATCAGGGGAATTTGTTTTACTGGATGAGGGGCCTTTTTTGGACATGATCAGGGGCCTTTGTTATACTCGATCAGGGGATTTTGTTATACTCGATCAGGGGATTTTGTTATACTCGATGAGGGGCCTTTGTTATACTAAATCATGGGACTTTGTTATACTCGCTTAGGGGCCTTTTTTGGACATGATCAGGGGCCTTTGTTATACTCGATCAGGGGATTTTGTTATATTCGATCAGGGGGATTTTGTTATACTCGAGCAGGGGGCTTTGATATACTCGATCAGGGGATTTTGTTATACTCCTCCTGGAGGCTTTGTTATACTCGATCAGGTGACTTTGGTATACTCGACCAGGGGACTTTGTTATACTCGATGAGAGGACTTTCTTATACTCGAACAGGGGACTTTTTTATACTTGACCCATGGACTTTGTTATACTCGATGAGCGGCCTTTGTCATACTCGATGAGCGGCTTTTGAGATACTCGATCAGGGGACTTTGTTATACTCGACCAGGGGACTTTGTTTTACTCGATCAGGGGACTTTTTAATACTCGTCCAGAGGACTTTGTTATACCCTATCAGGGGACATTGTTATACTCGACCAGGGGACTTTTTATACTTGATCAATGGACTTTGTTATACTCAATGAGTGGCCTTTGTTATACACGATCAGGGGACTTTGTTATACTCGATCAGGGGATATGTTATACTCGATCAGGGGACTTTGTTATACTCGACCAGGAGACTTTTTTATACTTGATCAGGGTACTTTCTCATACTCGACCAGAGGCCTTTGTTTTACTCGATCGGGGGACTTTGTTATTCTCGACCAGAGGACTTTGTTATACTCGATGAGGGGACTTTGTTATACTCGACAAGGGGACTTTGTTATATTCGATGAGGCGGCTTTGTTATACTCGATCAGAGGAATTTGTTTTACTGGATGAGGGGCCTTTTTTGGACATGATCAGGGGCCTTTGTTATACTCGATCAGGGGATTTTGTTATACTCGATCAGGGGATTTTGTTATACTCGATGAGGGGCCTTTGTTATACTAAATCATGGGACTTTGTTATACTCGCTTAGGGGCCTTTTTTGGACATGATCAGGGGCCTTTGTTATACTCGATCAGGGGATTTTGTTATATTCGATCAGGGGGATTTTGTTATACTCGAGCAGGGGGCTTTGATATACTCGATCAGGGGATTTTGTTATACTCCTCCAGGAGGCTTTCTTATACTCGATCAGGTGACTTTGGTATACTCGACCAGGGGACTTTGTTATACTCGATGAGAGGACTTTCTTATACTCGAACAGGGGACTTTTTTATACTTGACCCATGGACTTTGTTATACTCGATGAGCGGCCTTTGTCATACTCGATGAGCGGCTTTTGAGATACTCGATCAGGGGACTTTGTTATACTCGACCAGGGGACTTTGTTTACTCGATCAGGGGACTTTTTAATACTCGTCCAGAGGACTTTGTTATACCCTATCAGGGGACATTGTTATACTCGACCAGGGGACTTTTTATACTTGATCAATGGACTTTGTTATACTCAATGAGTGGCCTTTGTTATACACGATCAGGGGACTTTGTTATACTCGATCAGGGGATATGTTATACTCGATCAGGGGACTTTGTTATACTCGACCAGCGGACTTTTCTATACTTGATCAGGGACTTTTTTATACTCGGCCAGAGGCCTTTGTTATACTCGATCGGGGGACTTTGTTATACTCGATGAGTGGACTTTCCTATATTTCACCAATGGACTTTGCTATATTAGACGAAGGGCCTTTGTTATACTCGATCAGGAAACTTTGTTATATTCGACCAGGAGACTTTGTTATACTCGATCAGGGACTTTGTTATACTCCACCAGGGACTTTGTTATACTCGATCAGGGGATATGTTATACTCGATCAGGGGACTTTGTCTTAGTCGATCAGGGCCCTTTGTTATACTCGACCAGGGGACTTTGTTATAATCGAAGAGGGGACTTTGTTATGCTCGATCTGGGGACTTTGATATACTGGGCCAGGAGACTTTGTTATACTCGATCAGGGGACTTTATTATACTGGACCAGGGGACTTTGTTACACTTGATCAGGGAACTTTGTTATACACGGTCAGGGAACTTTGTTATTCTTGTTCAGGGGGCTTTGATATACTCGATCAGGGGACTTTGTTATACTCAATCAGGAGACTTTGTCTTACTGGATCAGGGCCCTTTGCTATACTCGACCGGGGGACTTTGTTATAATCGATCAGGGGACTTTGTTATGTTCGATCTGGGAACTTTGTTATACAGGGCCAGGGGACATTTTTATACTCGATCAGGGGACTTTGTTATACTCGATCAGGGGCCTTTGTTATACTAGATCAGGGGAATTTGTTATACTCGAGCAGGGGGCTTTGTTATACTCGATGAGGGGCCTTTGTTATACGCGATCAGGGGACTTTTTTATACTCGACCAGAGGACTTTGTTATACTCGATCAGGGGATATATTATACTCGATCAGGGGACATTGTTATACTCAACCAGGGACTTTGTTATTCTCGATCAGGTGACTTTGTTATACTCGATCAGGAGGCTTTGTTATACTTGATCAGGGGACTTTGCTATACTCGACCAGGGGACATTGTTATAATCGATCAAGGGACTTTGTTATACTCGACCAGGGGCCTTTGTTATACTCGATTAGGGGACTTTGTTATTCCTGATAAGGAGACTTTGTTATACTCGATAAGGGTAATTTGTTATACTCGATAAAGGGACTTTGTTAGACTCGAACAAGGCACTTTGTTATACTCGACCGGGGGACTTTGTTCTACTCGATTCGGCGGCTTTGTTATACTCGATCAGGGGACTTTGTTATACTCGATGAGGGGCCTTTGTTATACTCGATGAGGGGCCTTTGTTATACGCGATCAGGGGACTTTTTTATACTCGACCAGAGGACTTTGTTATGCTCAATCAGGGGATATATTATACTCGATCAGGGGACATTGTTATACTCAACCAGGGACTTTGTTATACTCGATCAGGTGACTTTGTTATACTCGATCAGGGGACTTTGTTATACTCGATTTGGGGCCTTTGTTATACTTCACGATGGGGCTTTGTCATACTCGACCAGGGGACTTTGTCATACTCGACCAGAGGACTTTGTTATACTCGATCAAGGGGTATGTTATACTCGATCAGGGGACATTGTTATACTCAACCAGGGACTTTGTTATACTCGATCAGGGAACTTTGTTATACTCGATCAGGGGACTTTGTTATACTCGATCAGGGGGCTTTGTTATACTCGATCAGGAGACTTTGTTATACTGGACCAGCGGACTTTGTTATACTCGATCAGGGAAATTTTTTATACTCGATCAGGGGACTTTGTTATACTCGATCAGGGGACTTTGTTATACTCGACCAGGGGCCTTTGTTATACTCGATTAGAAAGCTTTGTTCTACTCGACCAGGATACTTTGTTGTACTCGATCAGGAGACTTTGTTATACTCCACCAGGGACTTTGTTATACTCGATCAAGCGATATGTTATACTCGATCAGGGACTTTGTTATACTTGACCAGAAGACGTTGTTTTAATCGATCAGGGGATATATTAAACTCGATCAGATGATATGTTATACTCGATCAGGGGACTTTCTTATACTTGACCAATGGACTTTGCTATACTCGATGAGGGGCCTTTGTTATACTCGATTAGGGGACTTTGTTATACTCGATCATGGGCAATTGTTATACTCGATTAGGGGGCTTTGTTATATTCGACCAGGGGACTTTGCTATACTCGATCAGGGGACTTTGTCTTACTCGATCAGGGCCCTTTGCTATACTCGACTGGGGGACTTTGTTATAATCGATCAGGGGACTTTGTTATGCTCGATCTGGGGACTTTGTAATACTTGGCCAGGGGACTTTATTATACTCGATCTGGGGACTTTGTTATACTTGGCCAGGGGACTTTTTTATACTCGATCAGGTTACTTTGTTATACTTGATCAGGGGACTTTGTTATACTCGATCAGAGGACTTTGTTATACTCGACCAAGGGCCTTTGTTATACTCGATTAGAAAACTTTGTTTTACTCGACCAGGAGATTTTGTTATAATCGATGAGGGGACTTTGGTATATTCCACCATGGACTTTGTTATACTCGATCAGGGGATATGTTATATTTGATCAGGGGACTTTGTTATACTCGATAAGGGGACTTTTTTATACTTGTCCAGGGGGCTTTATTATACTCGATTAGGGGACTTTGTTATACTCGCTCAGGGGGCTTTGTCCTACTCGATTAAGGCCCTTTGTTATACTCGACCAGGGGACTTTGTTTTAATCGATAAGGGGACTTTGTTATGCTCGATCTGGGGACTTTGTTATACTGGGCCAGGAGACTTTGTTATACTCCATCAGGTGATATGTTATACTCGATCAGGGGAATATATTATACTGGACCAGTGGACTTTGTTATACTCGATCAGGGGACTTTGTTATACTCGATCAGGGAACTTTGTTATACTCGTCCAGGGGGCTTTGTTATTCTCGATTAGGGGACTTTGTTATACTCGATCAGGGTACTTTGTTATGCTCGGTCTAGAGACTTTGTTATACTTGGCCATGGGCCTTTGTTATACTCGATTAGCAAGCTTTCTTCTACTCGACCAGAATACTTTGTTGTACTCGATCAGGAGACTTTGTTATACTCGATCAGGTTACTTTGTTATACTGGACCAGGGGACTTTTTTTATACTCGATCAGGTGACTTTGTTATAATCGATGAGGAGACTTTCTTATACTCGATCAGGGGACTTTGTTATACTCGACCAGGGGCCTTTGTTATACTCGATTAGCAAGCTTTGTTCTACTCGACCAGGATACTTTGTTGTACTCGATCAGGCGATATGTTATACTCGATCAGGGACTTTGTTATTCTCGACCAGAAGACTTTGTTTTACTCGATCAGGGGATATGTTATACTCGATCAGGTGATATGTTATACTCGATGAGGGGACTTTCTTATACTTGACCAATGGACTTTGCTATACTCGATGAGGGACCTTTGTTATACTCGATTAGGGGACTTTGTTATACTCGATCATGGGCCTTTGTTATACTCGATTAGGGGGCTTTGTTATATTCGACCAGGGGACTTTACTATACTCGAACAGGGGACTTTGATATACTCGATCTGGGGACTTTGTTATACTGGACCAGGTGACTTTGTTGTAATCGATCAGGGAACTTTGTCATACTCGATGATGGGGCTTTGTTATACTCAATCAGGGGATATGTTGTACTCGATCAGGGGACTTTGTTATACTCGATCAGGGGACTTTGTTATTCTCGACCAGGGGAATTTGTCATACTCGACCAGAGACCTTTGTTATACTCGGTCGAGGGACTTTGTTATAATCGATCAGGGAACTTTGTTATGCTCGATCTGGAGACTTTGTTATACTGGGCCAGGAGACTGCTATATCTCGATCAGGTGATATGGTATACTCGATCAGGGGACTTTGTTATACTGGACCAGGGGACTTTGTTATACTCGAGCAGGGGACTTTGTTATACTCGATCAGGGGACTTTGTTATTGTCGTCCAAGGGACTTTGTTATATTCGATCAGAGGACTTTGTTATACTCGATCAGGGCCCTTTGCTATACTCGACCAGGGGACTTTGTTATAATCGATCAGGGGACTTTGTCATGCTCGATCTGGGGACTTTGTTATACTGGGCCAGGGGACTTTTATATACTCGATCAGGGGACTTTGTTATACTGGACCAGGGGCCTTTTTTATACTCGATCAGGGGACTTTGTTATACTCGATCAGGGGACTTTGTTATACTCGATAAGTGGACTTTGTTATACTCGATAAGGGGAATTTGTTTTTCTCGATAAATTGACTTACGTTAGACTCGAACAGGGGACTTTGTTATACTCGACCAGGGGACTTTCATATACTCGATTAGGCGGCTTTGCAATACTCGATTAGGGGCCTTTGTTATACTAGATCAGGGGACTTTGTTATAACTCGTTGAAGGGTGTTTGTAAAACTCGAAAAGAAAACTTTGTTATACTCGACGAGGAGACTTTGTTATACTCGTTAATGGAACTTTGTTACACTCCACCAGGGACTTTGTTATACTCAGTTCAGGGGACTTTGTTATACTTGTCCAAGGGGCTTTGTTATAATCGATCAGGGGACTTTGTTATGCTCGATCTGGGGACTTTGTTATACTGGGCCAGGAGACTTTGTTATACTCGATCAGGGGATACGTTATACTCGATCAGGGGACTTTGTTATACTGGACCAGGGGACTTTGTTATACTCGATAAGGGAACTTTGTTATAATTGATCAGGTAACTTTGTTATGCTCGATCTGGGGACTTTGTTATACTCGATCAGGGGATATGTTATACTCGATCAGGGGATATGTTATACTCGATCAGGGGACTTTCTTATACATGATCAGGGGACTTTGTTATACTCGATCAGGGGACTTTGTTATACTCCACCAAGGACTTTGTTATACTCGATCAGAGGATATGTTATACTCGATCAGGGGACTTTGTTATACTCGGTTCAGGGGACTTTGTTATACTCGTCCAGGAGGCCGTGTTATACTCGATCAGGTGACTTTGTTATGCTCGATGAGGGGCCTTTGTTATACTCGATTATGGGTCTTTGTTATACTCGACCAGGGGACTTTGTTATACTCTATCAAGGGACTTTGTTATACTCGTCCAGAGGACTTTGTTATACTCGATGAGGGGCCTTTGCTATACTCGATCTGGGGACTTTGTTATACTCGACGAGGGGACTTTGTTATATTCGATGAGGCGGCTTTGTTATACTCGATGAGGGGACTTTGTTTTTCCCGATGAGGGGCCTTTGTTATACTCGATGAGGGGCCTTTGTTAAACTAGATCAGGGGACTTTGTTTTACTCGTCCAGGAGGCTTTGTTATAATCGATTAGGTGACTTTGCTATACTCGACCAGGGGACTTTGTTATACTCAATCAGGAGACTTTTTAATACTCGACCAGAGGACTTTGTTATTCCCTATCAGGGGACTTTGTTATACTCGACCAGGGGACTTTTTATACTTGACCAATGAACTTTGTTATACTCAATGAGTGGCCTTTGTTATACTCGATCAGGGGACTTTGTTATACTCGATCAGGGGATATGTTATACTCAACCAGGGGACTTTGTTATCCTCGTTCAGTGGACTTTGTTATACTCGATCAGTGGACTTTGTTATACTCGACCAGCGGAATTTTCTATACTTGACCAGGGACTTTGTCATACTCGACCAGAGGCCTTTGTTATACTCGATCGGGGGACTTTGTTATATTCGATGAGGGGCCTTTGTTATACTCGATCTGCGGACTTTGTTATACTCGACGAGGGGACTTTGTTATATTCGATGAGGCGGCTTTGTTATACTCGATGAGGGGACTTTGTTTTACTCGATGAGGGGCCTTTGTTATACTCGATGAGGGGCCTTTGTTATACTAAATCAAGGGACTTTGTTATACTCGCTTTGGTGCCTTTTTTGGACTTGATCAGGGGCCTTTGTTATACTCGTCCAGGAGGCTTTGTTATACTCGATCAGGTGACTTTGCTATACTCGACCACGGGACTTTGTTATACTCGACCAGGGGCCTTTTTATACTCGACTAGTAAACTTTGTTATACACGACCAGGAGACTTTATTATACTCGATTAGGGGACTTTGTTATACTCCACCAGGGACTTTGGTATACTCGATCAGGGGATATGTTATACTCGATCAGGGTACTTTGTTATGTTCGGTTCAGGGGACTTTGTTATACTCGTCCAGGAAGCTTTGTTATACTCGATCAGAGGACTTTGTTATACTGGATCAGGGGACTTTGTCTTACTCGATCAGGGCCCTTTGTTATACTCGACCAGGGGACTTTGTTATAATCGAACAGGGGACATTGTTATGCTCGATCTGGGGACTTTGTTATACTGGGCCAGGAGACTTTGTTATACTCGCACAGAGGACTTTGTTATACTGGACCAGGGGACTTTGTTATACTCGATGAGGGAACTTTGTTATAAACGGTCAGGGAACATTGTTATTCTTGTCGTAGGGGCTTTGTTATACTCAATCAGGGGACTTTGTTATACTCGATCAGGAGACCTTGTCTTACTGGATCAGGGCCCTTTGCTCTACACGACCGGGGACTTTGTTATAATCGGTCAGGGAACTTTGTTATGCTCTATCTGGGGACTTTGTTATACAAGGCCAGGGGCCTTATTTATACTCGATCAGGGAACTTTGTTTTACTGGACCAGGGGACTTTTTTATATTCGATCCGGGGACTTTGTTATACTCGACCAGGGGCCTTTGTTATATTCGATAAAGGGAATTTGATATACTAGATAAGGGGACTTTTTTTGGCTCGAACAGGGGACTTTGTTATACTCGATCAGGGGACTTTGTTATACTCGACCAGATGACTTTTTTATACTTGACCAATGGACTTTGTTATACTCGACTGTAAGACTTTGTTATACCTTTATTCAGCGACTTTTTTATACTGACCAATGGACTTTGTTATACCCAATGAGGGGCCTTTTGACCACTCAATCAAGGGATTCTTTGTTATACTCTCGTCCAGGGACTTTTGTTACACGGGTTCAGGGTACTTTTTATACTCAACCAGAGGACTTTTTGTTATACTCTCGATCAGGGGACTTGTTATACCGACCAGGATTCTTTTTATATTTCACCACGGACTTTTATACCTGGCTGAGGGGCCTTTGTTATACCTTTTGATCAAGGGACTTTATACAGGCGACCAGGGGACTTTTGTTATGGCGCGTATCAGGGGACTTTTTTTTAGTCGACCTGAGGACTTTTGTTATACTTGATCAGGGGATATGTTAAGGCTAATGATCAGGCACTCTTTTATTATACCTGCAAAGGGGGACTTTGTTATACTCGATCAAGGGACTTTGTTATAAGTACTCGATCAGGGACTTTGTTGCTAAACTCGACAGGGGCCTGTTATACCGATGAGGGGGCTTTGCTATACTCGAACAGGGAAGCGGCTCTTCTCGGACCAGGGTACTTTATCATACTCGATCAGGGGACTTTTGATATACCTCGATAAGGGGAATTTGTTATACTCGATAAGCGGGACTTTTTTGACTCGAACAGGGACTTTGTTATACCCGATTAGGGTTTTTGGACTCCGATTAGTGGCCCTTGTTATACTCTCGATCAGGGACTTGTTATACTCGACCAGATGACTTTTTTATACTAGACCAATGGACTTTGTTATGCTCAATAAGTGCCTTTGATCACTCAATCAAGGGACTTTATAATGATCAGGCACTTTATACTCAACCAGAGGACTTGTTATACTCTGATCAGGGACTGAGTTATAATTTCACCAGAGATTCTTTTTTTATATTTGACCAATGGACTTTGTTATACTCATTGAGGCGCCTTTGTTATACTTTTGATCAAGGGATCTTTGTTATACGCGACCAGGGGACTTTGTTATACGCGATCAGGGACTTTTTTATACCTCGCACTCCGAGGACTTTTGTAATACTTGGATCAGGAGATATGTTATACACGATCAGGGGACTCTTTGTTATACCTGCAAGGACTTTGTTATACTCGATCAAAGGACTTTGTTATACCTTTTATCAGGGTCTTTTGTTATACCTGATTTGGGGGGCCTTTGTTATACTCGCCGATGAGGGGGGCTTTGTTATACCAATTAGGAGACTTTGCCCTTCTCGACCAGGGCACTTTATCACTCGATCAGGGGACTTTGTTATACCTGGACCAGAGACTTTTTATACTTGATCAGGTATTTTCTCACTCGACCAGAGTGTCTTTGTTTTACCTCATCGGGGGACTTTTGTTATTCTCGACCAGAGGACTTTGTTATATTACTTTATGAGGGCCTTTGGTTATACTCGATGAGGGGACTTTGTTATACCTCGGTTAGTGGACTTTGTTATATTCGATGAGGCAGCTTTGTTATGCCTCGATCAGGGACCTGGTTTTACTGGATGAGGGCCTTTTTGACATGATCAGGGCCTTTTTGTTATACCGATCAGATTTTGTTATAATTTTATCAGGGGATTTTTGTTATACTCGATGAGGGGCCTTTTGTCATAGTAAATCATGGGACTTTTGTTATACTCGCTTAGGGGGGATTTTTGGACATGATCAGGGCCTTTGTTATACCTTTTATCAGATTTTGTTATACTCTCGATCAGGATTTTGTTATACTGAGCAGGGGCTTTGTTATACTCGATCAGGGACTTATATACTCCTCCAGGAGGCTTTTGTTATATTCTCGATCAGGTGACTTTGGTGAAGGCTTCGACCAGGGGACTTTGTTATACCTGATGAGAGGGACCTTCTTTTATACTCGAACAGGGACTATTTTATACTTGACCCATGGATTCTAGTTATACCTGGCGAGCGGTCTTTGTCATACCGATGAGCGGCCTTTTGAGAAACCCCGATCAGGGGACTTTTGCTTATACTTTAATTTCTCATCGGGACTGTTATACTCTTTGATCAGGGACTTTTAATACTCGTCCAGAGGACTTTGTTATACCCTATCAGGGACATTGTTATACCTTTAATTAGGACTTTTTATACTTGATCAATGGAATTTTGTTATACCAATGATTGGCCTTTTGTTATACTCGATCAGGATTTTGTTATACCTGATCAGGGATATGTTATACTCGATCAGGGACATTTAAGTACTCAACCAGGGACTTCCCTGTTAAACTTGGATCAGGGGACTTTGTTATACTCGACCAGCGGACTTTTGTATACTTGATCAGGACTTTATACTTCGCCAGAGGCGTTTGTTATACCTTTATCGGGGGGCTTTGTTATACCTTTTACGAGTGGATTCTTCCTATATTTCACCAATGGACTTTTGCTATATTAGACGAAGGGCCTTTGTTATAATTGATTAGAAACTTTGTTATATTCGACCAGAGACTTTGTTATACTCGATCAGGACTTTGTTATACTCCTACCTCAGGGACTTCTTTGTTATACTCGATCAGGGATATGTTATACTCGATCAGGGGACTTTGTCCTAGTCGATCAGGGCCCCTCTTTGTTATACCTTTGACCAGCGGACTTTTGTTATAATCGATCAGGGGACAATGTTATGCTCGATCTGGGACTTTGATATACTGGGGCCAGGAGACTTTTGTTATACTCGATCAGGGACTTTATTTATACTGACCATTAGGACTTTGTTACACCTGATCAGGGAACTTCTTTTGTTATACACGGTCAGGGAACTTTGTTATTCTTGTTCAGGGGCTTTTGATATACCTCGATCAGGGGACTTTGTTATACTCAATCAGAGACTTTGTCTTTACTGGATCAAGGCGTCTTTTGCTATACTCGACTGGGGGGACTTGCTAATCGATCAGGGACTTTTGTTATAAGCCCGATCTGGGAACTTTTATACAGGGTCAGGGACTTTTTACTCGACCAGACTTTGTTATACTGGACCATGGACTTTATACTCTATCAGAACTTTTTGTTATACCCCGACCAGGGCTTTTGTTATACTCTCTATTAGGGACATTGTTATACTCGATAAGTGACTTTGTTGTAATTGATAAGGGAATTTTGTTATCCCCGACAAGGGACTTTGTTTAGACTCGAACAGGGGACTTTGTTATATTCGACCAGGGACTTTTGCTATACTCGATTAGGGCGGCTTTGTTATACTAGATCAGGGGACTTTTGTTATACCTGCTGATGAGGAGACTTTGTTATAATTTCGGTGAGGGCCTTTGTTATACTCGATGAGGGGATTCTTATTATAATTTTCGATGAGGTGACTTTTGTTGTACTCTTAACAGGTGGCTTTGTTATACTCGACCAGGGGACTTTGTTATTCTCGGGATCTTGAGGCTTGTTATACATGATCACGGGACTTTGCTATTTCGACCAGGGGACTTTGTTATAATCGATCAAGGGACTTTGTTATACTCGACCAGGGGCCTTTTGTTATACCTTTATTAGGGGACTTTGTTATTCCTGAT
>NW_024755473.1:0-5193 GCF_018991925.1 Homarus americanus
AGATAGCCCACTACAGTACGAGCGAGAGAGAGCCCACTGCAGTACGAGCGAGAAATAGCCCACTACAGTACGAGCGAGAGATAGTCCACAACAGTACGAGCGAGAGATAGCCCGCTACAGTAAGAGCGAGAGATAGCCCACTACAGTACGAGCGAGAGAGAGCCCACTGCAGTACGAGTGAGAAATAGCCCACTACAGTACGAGCGAGAGATAGTCCACAACAGTACGAGCGAGAGATAGCCCGCTACAGTAAGAGCGAGAGATAGCCCGCTACAGTAAGAGCGAGAGATAGCCCACTACAGTACGAGCAAGAGATAGTCCACTCTGTTACGAGACTCCTTGATGACCAACACCCTCATCAACCTTCTCTGCCCACGCCTCGTACCCTACTGAAATTATTTGTATATTCTATTATAAAACAGTATCTATAATGTTTAGTTTTAACGATAATCACTATGCGTATCTCTTATTGGTGCTGCCCTAAACGTTCGTGTGGTTACAGTGTTTGATGATATTTTTTTATTTATTTTTTTAGATTCCTCTTAATGTTGCTTCGGTTGTACAGTTGCGCATACAAGACAAGTCACCAATTTGTAACGTTACAGCTTTGGTGAGGAGCCGTCCACTGACAACCTAACGCCCAGGGAAGTCTTCATACCATCCCCTCCTTCCAGGAGTACCTAGAGCCACATCCACCACTCATAACCCCCTACAGGAGCACCTACAACCACATCCACCACTCATAAACCCCCTTCAGGAGCACCTACAACCACATCCTCCACACCCCACAAGATAAAACCATCCTTCTTATCTCTGTAAACTAATACCTCGCCACAGCGCCAAGATCGTCACCGTATAAAATGACATTCTTTTAATCCATCGTTAGTCCGGGATGAAATGTGAATGTTTAGGTATAATTATTACTCAATTATAGAATGTTAGACCGAATGAAACAACTCCCGTGATACTGATTCTTACGGTAACTTAAGAACTCGACGTAAGATGGCCAGGTTAGGTTCCCGGTGACGAGGTAGCTGGAAGAGGGAAGGCAGTGGTACTAACTAGGGGAGGGGGGAGGTGGGGAAGGGAGAGGGAGAGGGGAGGGGGATGGGAAGGGAGGGAGAGGGAAGGGGATCAGTGTACCAACCAGGGGAGGGGAGAGGTGGGGAAGGGAGGGTGAGTGGGAGGGAGGGAGGGGGGAGGGGATCAGTGCACCAACCAGGGGAGGGGAGAGGGGGGGAAGGGGCGGGTGAGTGGGAGGGTGAGGGAGAGGGGATCAGTGTACCAACCAGGGGAGGGGAGAGGTGGGGAAGGGGCGGGTGAGTGGGAGGGAGGAGGGATAAGTGCCAATCAGGGGAGGAGGGTGGGGAAGGGGCGGGTGAGTGGGAGGGTGAGGGAGAGGGGATCAGTGTACCAACCAGGGGAGGGGAGAGGTGGGGAAGGGGCGGGTGAGTAGGAGGGGATCAGTGTACCAACCAGGGGAGGGAAAAGGAAGGGAAGGGGGAGGGAAGGGGAGGGGAGGGAAGGGTTGTTTATATTTTTGCAAGCAGGAGTCATAAACAGGGCGACACATTATCGCCAGACTTGTATTACGAACTTTCTTATATATTCACATGTCTTTCTATTTATCTGTCTGTCTGTCTGCCTTTATGAATTTTTAAAACGAGGTGTTCTCCTTGTCAGGTCTTAAGTAAAGCTTTAAGTGTAGCTCGCGCGGTGTAATATAACCATTGATATTTTACTTATCACTGCTGGTCCAGTGACTTCTACTGTTTAACTATAATCTGCCTACGCTACCGTTCACGGGATGAATATGGGTGCACAATAAACTAGCCGCTGTATGTGGCAAAATTCAAAAGCGGATCCCCGCCTTTTTTATTACATACTAGGAAACATCTCACACTCACACACACACGTATAGATGATCAGTAAGGAGGAGCCTCGACCTGAGCCCTGACAGAACGTTACAGGTGTATTATTTCGTCAGGCCGCGGTTAGGAAGTATATGAGAGTGATTTTGGAAGTTATATTTATGTTCCATATAACATATTTATGGTTTATGTGTGTGTGTGTGTGTGTGTGTGTGTGTGTGTGTGTGTGTGTGTCTGTCTGTCTGTAATTATGTTAGCTTACGTTTGGTTAGTTATAAGTTGGAGTAAGTTGTAGTGGAGATTTTTCAGGTTAGGTTAGAATAGATTAGGTTAGGTTGTGTTAGATTAGGTTAGTTATTAGTTGGAGTAAACTGGAGTTAAGATTCTTCTGGATATACAAAACACTAAAGTTATTATCCAGCGTAATCCTCCCACACACCCCAGCAAAATGATTCACAATGGAGACTGATTAATGAATGCTTGTGTTGTGATAATAATTCCTCTTATTGATTAACGAACTTTAAATAAAATGGAACAAGGTTGAGTGATGGTTGTTGAACTGATATAGAAACGTTAAGTGGTAGTAGATATAGTGTAAAATAAGTCATTGAGTGATACTGTAGTTGTGTAGTACCCAAGTTTGGTTCACTTGTATGTTACTGAGGAAATTATTCAATCAGGATTTTTTTACAAGGATGATTGGTGTACCTGAAGTTGATGATCGTTTTTTTTTTTTATTATAATGGTTGCCCCTCCTGTAATGAGAATGGCCAGGCCCAAGGGCCACCTAGGTGTGAATTTGTTTAAGGTGTTGAAGCTGTCGCCAACACAACAACCACACCCTGAGTTAATGAGCTGAGTGACCCAGTGTCAAGGAATAGTCCGTGGCCAACTGCACTGGCTAACCATTACCCCGTAACACGACGCGCGAATCGATTAACATCCAGGTCCCCAATTACTGTTGGGTAGATAGAGGTAAATGACGCAAAGGAACTTGCTCATGGTCAAACCCTGCCCGGAAATGGAACCCGGGTTCATTCGCTTGCGAGGCGAGCAAGCTGACAATTACACCGTGTGTCGCCAACGTACACACACACACACACACACACACACACACACACACACACACACACACATACACATACACACACACACACACGTCTCCTGAAGTAGATATGAGAGAGAGAGAGATCTAAGCAGCTTATTATCATCCTACACCAACAGGAAGCGACAGACAGACAGACAGACAGACACGTCACAACCACCAAGTTTTTCTCAAATTAACATAATCTCTTGTCGTCGTGTCCGTGTGGCTGTCGTGTTTGTCAATCCGTCAATTTCTCTTCTTTCTTCTCTCATGATTATTTCTTCTTTTATTTAATTTTTTTTGTTGATTTTCGTCTTCATTTCTTCATTTAAAATTTTCGTGATTTCTTTCCTTCCCTCTATCCTTCTTTCTTTCCTTCCCTCTATCCTTCTTTCTTTCCTCGCCATCCTCTTTATTTTCACCCTTCCATCATCTTTATCAGTTTTTCAATTTTCCCTGTCTCCTTCCTCCCTTCCTTTTCCTATTCTCATCTTTCCTTCAACCTTCCCTCCTTCATAATTCCTCTCCATCTCTCCCTCTATTCACTTCCTTCATCACCATCATATAAAATCATACTCGCTTCCCCCGCAAAAAAAAAATATTCATCCCAACCTAAAAATTCACGTTTCCTGGCCACTGAGATCACCTACCCTGACCTTACCTTTACTTTGACCTGACCTGACCTCTCCCGAATGATGCCTTATACCTTATACCCAAACGATATATACCCACACACCAAATGATACTCGAAGAGACTGACTATAATGTGTGTGTGTGGATATTAATCTGTTATCATTCAATCAAAAGTTTATAAGGTTTTACAAAGTTGTTTTCATTTTAATGTGGACTGGAGATCTTGTATAATATAAGTTGACTAATACTATACTTATGAGTGGGAGTAAACACTAATTCACATCTCTCTCTCTCTCTCTCTCTCTCTCTCTCTCTCTCTCTCTCTCTCTCCCAGAATATCAACAGTGAGTAAATATAAATAACCACAAGATTTTACAGAATAGGGATATATATGTGTTAGAGAGAGAGAGATAAACTAACCATGGGACCTGATCTATCACTCATTTGAACCTAACCTAACCTAACCTAACCTCAACTATGCTTACAGAACCATTCCCCTCCGTCCCCCCCTCCTCGGCCCCCCAGCCCTTGACTGTAGGAGGAATGGGCGAGATGGGGCAGGAAAGGTCAACTGGGTGAGTATACACAAGGTCAACAGAGGTCAGGAGCCAAGAGGTACAGATCTCCGTGGGTCATGGTGGTCATACTATATAACTGTACTGTAGAAGGTATTGTTTCTCTCTCTCTCTCTCTCTCTCTCTCTCTCTCTCTCTCTTTCTCTCTCTCTCAGATAACCCCCAAGTTTCTTATGACTCTTCCTGGACAGTGTATTTTTATCTTCAAATAGGATATGTTATCGTGTATCTCTTGTTAGAACGAGGGAACAAATAATTTATTGAATAATGGCAGGTTGAGGGAGAGGGCGATGTACTCTACAGAACTAAACAAATAATTTTTTGGAAATACATTTTTTTAACATTCAGTGCCATAATATTCTGACTTCTACTGTTTAACTATAATCTGCCTACGCTACCGTTCACGGGATGAATATGGGTGCACAATAAACTAGCCGCTGTATGTGGCAAAATTCAAAAGCGGATCCCCGCCTTTTTTATTACATACTAGGAAACATCTCACACACACACACACGTATAGATGATCAGTAAGGAGGAGCCTCGACCTGAGCCCTGACAGAACGTTACAGGTGTACTATTTCGTCAGGCCGCGGTTAGGAAGTATATGAGAGTGATTTTGGAAGTTATATTTATGTTCCATATAACATATTTATGGTTTATGTGTGTGTGTGTGTGTCTGTCTGTCTGTAATTATGTTAGCTTATGTTTGGTTAGTTATTAGTTGGAGTAAGTTGTAGTGGAGATTTTTCAGGTTAGGTTAGATTAGATTAGGTTAGGTTGTGTTAGATTAGGTTAGTTATTAGTTGGAGTAAACTGAAGTTAAGATTCTTCTGGATATACAAAACACTAAAGTTATTATCCAGCGTAATCCTCCCACACACCCCAGCAAAATGATTCACAATGGAGACTGATTAATGAATGCTTGTGTTGTGATAATAATTCCTCTTATTGATTAACGAACTTTAAATAAAATGGAACAAGGTTGAGTGATGGTTGTTGAACTGATATAGAAACGTTAAGTGGTAGT
>NW_024755474.1:0-8776 GCF_018991925.1 Homarus americanus
CCAAGGAGATGTGTGATAACTCTAAACTAAAGTTAGGGAAAATATAATTGACATTGCTGGATTCTTTGTAAGACCAGGAATATTTTGAATATAAATGTCATATATTTTTTCACAAAAGCATAACATAGTTATTTCAGAGAAAAATTTTTATCTCAAAAATTGTAAGCTTTAAAGCAAAAGTATATGATGTTTATATTCAAAATCACCAAATTATAAGAATTTGCAATGTAAATTATATTCTGACCGGTAATTTGTATGAATTTTATGAGCTTTTAAAACAAATATCTTCAGTTAATAAAATAAAATAATCTTCAATACACTATCTGTCAATCAAAGTATTCCCACCTTGCCTCCCCTTCCTGCAACCGGCTATGTCAGTCCCAACCCTCCCCCCCCACCCCCCCCACCAATCCTCCCTTCCAGAGTTTTAATATTTAGTATTAAATATCACCAGATTAAAGTTAGATAATATAATTGACATTGCTGGATTCCTTTGTAAGACCAGGAATATTTTGAATATAAATGTCAGCATATTTTTTCACAAAAGATACCATAGTTGATTTAGAGAAAATTTTATCTAAAATTGTAAGTTTAAAGCAAAATATATGATGTTTATATTCAAATGATCACCAAATTATAAGAATTTGCAGCAATGTAAATTATATTCTGGACCGGTAATTTGTATTATGAATTTTATGAGATAAAAAACAAATATCTTCAGTTAATAAAAAAAAAAAATTATTCTTCAGGGTAACAGATGGTCGGTTGGTCCCTCCCTCCCCACCCCCCACCAACCGTCTCCCAAGGAGATGTGTGATAACCACTAAATTTTAATAAATAATACCCTGTAACCAAAGTTAGGATAATATAATTGACATTGCTGATTCCTTTGTAAGATACTAGGAATATTTTTGAATATAAATGTCATATATTTTGCACAAAAGATACCATAGTTACCTTAGATAAACATTTTTATTCAAAACTTGTAAGTTTAGCAAAATATATGAAGATGTTTATATTCAAATGATCACCAAATTATAAGAATTCCAGCAATGTAAATTATATTCTGGCCTGGTAATTGTATGAATTTTGGTGAGCTAAAACAGGCAGTCAGGCAGGTGGCGGTGCGGCAAATCTAAAAAATAGTTGCTCGACACTCACCGGCGATATGTGAAAAAATCCAAGTATGAAAGTTGATGGCAAGGCATCACAGATATGCGAAAACGATATATATATATATATATATACTGTATATATATATATATATACTGTATATATACTGTATATATATACTGTATATATATATGTATATATATATATATATATATATATATATATATATATATATATATATATATATATATATATATATATATATATATATATATATATATATATATATATATATATATATATATATATATATATATATATATATATATATATATATATATATATATATATATATATATATATATATATATATATATATTATATATATATATATATATATATACACAGTAAAACCTCGATTAACCGACCACATATGGGGGCAGGGGCCGACGGATAATCGAGGTCGGATAATAGTACATAAATCTACGGAAATAAAACATACATTTTCAAAGTACCTTTCCCTAACCTACCTCATTTAAGTCCCTCTATTAATTTTTTGTTCATTTGCCATTCATATTTCAATAGGATTTGCAAACATTAACCACTTTAGTAAATAAATATGAACCAGCACAGAAACCGTGAATAAAAATGGAAAAGTCAGAAGAACATATGTCATCACAAAAATCATACCAAGTCTCAGGTTGCTGATCTGACTTTCTGCCTCATTTACACACAATTGCAGGGTCTCAATTGTTTCTCCTACTATTGACAACACAACATACATACAGGTACATTGTTTCTCACTCTTGATTTTTTCATTTTGCATTTCTTTATGGTTCTTTATTATTATTATTAGCATTATGATTATTAATATTATTACATTATTGCCCCCAGGACGAAAGTGGGTCAGTGACCTGTCCCAGGTGGTCTAATCCCGTAATTTTTTTTTTTTTTGGGGGTTAGGGATTAGCCGGTTAATCAGACGACCGGTTAATCGAGGTTTACCTGTACTGTATATATATATATATATATATATATATATATATATATATATATATATATATATATATATATATATATATATATATATATATATATATATATATATATATATATATATATATATATATATATATATATATATATATATATATATATACAGTTATACCCCATAGCTGGTCAATAGAACCCAGAGGGTCCCGTGTTAAGTGAAATCAGCGATAAGTGAACAACAGAACATATGGGATTAATTCCAATAGAAACCGGCCCGACCCCCAAACTCCACTTTTGAAGGCACATAACTATGTTGTAGTAAAACATATTACATGATGGTACATACAAATTAATACTTATGAGAAATAGAGAAATACAGTCGCCAAGTTAATGTCCATTCAAATAATGGACCTCACTCCTCTCACACTACACTGCCGGCTCTTCCTCTCTGAGAAATTTTTGGGAAAACCACTAAATTTTAATAAATAATACCTCAAACTAAAGTTAGGATAATACAATTGACATTGCTGGAGTCCTTGTAAGACCAGGAATATTTTGAATATAAATGTCATATATTTTGCACAAGATAACATAGTTAATTTGAGAAAAATTTTATCTAAAATTTGTATGTCTAATGCAAAATATGATGTTTATATTCAAAATATCCTAAATATAAGAATTCAGCAATGTAAATTTATTCCTGGCAGATAATTTGTATGAATTTATGAGCTAAAACAGGCAGTCAGGCAGGGTGGCGGGTGGGGCAAATCTAAAAATAGCGTCTCGAGGACACTCACGGCGTATATGTGGAAAAATCCGTTAAGTGAAAGTTCAGCTCTGGCGAGGCACGTATATGATAAAAGCAGCGTTAAGTGAAACGCGTTAGGCAGGGATAATACTGTATATATATATAATATATATATATATATATATATTTCATTAGCCCAATAAAAGCCTGTGGACTTCTACATACAATCAACACCTCAACCCACAGGTTCCGGCATAAGCTCGTTGAACAGGCTTTGTGTGAAATATAACAAAGTCTAGGACTGCTTTAGTATCCTGGTGGTCCAGCGGTTAGCGTTCCCGGTCTGATCATAGGCTTGTGGGCTGTGGGTTTGAATCCTGGCGGGTTGAGGTGTTGATTATATATATATATATATATATATATATATATATATATATATATATATATATATATATATATATATATATATATAATATTACCCATATAGCGGTTTTCACTTATAGCGTTTTTTTCATATCTGTGATTGCCTGCGAAACATGAACTTTCACTTAAGCATTTTTCCACATATCTTGGTGAGTGTCATTTCGACGCTATTTTAGATTTGCACCCTGCCTGACTGCCTGTTTTAGCTCATAAATTCATACAAATTACCCGGCCAGAATATAATTTACATTGCTGGAATTCTTATAATTTGGTGATTATTTTGAATATAAACATCATATTTTTGCATTAGACATACAAATTTTAGATAAAATTTTTTTCTCAAATTAACTATGTTATCTTTTGTGCAAAATATATGACATTTATATTCAAAATATTCCTAGTCTTACAAGGAATCAGCAATGTCAATTATATTATCCTAACTTTAGTTTGAGGTATTATTTATTAAAATTTAGTGGTTATCCCACACATCTCCTTGGGCGGTTGGTGGGGGGTGGGGAGGAGAGTGGCCGACCGACCATCTGTTACCCTGTGAGAAAATTATTATTTTTTTATTAAATGAAGATATTTGTTTAGCTCATAAAATTCATACAAATTACCCGGTCTGAATATAATTTACATTGCTGGAATTCTTATAATTTGATGATCATTTTTGAATATAAACATCATATTTTTGCATTAGACATACAAATTTTTAGATAAAATTTTTCTCAAATTAACTATGTTATCTTTTGTGCAAATATATGACATTTATATTCAAATATTCCTGATCTTACAAGGAATCAGGCAATGTCAGTTATATTATCCTAACTTTAATCTGAGGTATTATTTAATACTAAATGTTAAAAACCTGGAAGGGAGGATTGGTGGGGGGTGGGGGAGGTTGGGACTGACCGAGGTTGTGGAAGGACAAGGTGGGGATGCTTTGATTGACAGATAGTGTTGTGAAGATTATTTTTTTTATTAACTGAAGATATTTGTTTAGCTCATAAAATTCATACAAATTACCGGTCAGAATATAATTTACATTGCTGGAATTCTTATAATTTGGTGATCATTTGAATATAAACATCATATTTTTGCATTAGACATACAAATTTTAGATAAAAAATTTTTCTCAAATTAACTATGTTATCTTTGTGCAAAATATATGACATTTATATTCAAAATATTCCTAGTCTCAAGGAATCCTTAATGTCAATTGTATTATCCTAACTTTAGTTTGAGGTATTATTTATTAAAATTTAGTGGTTTCCCCCAAATTTCTCTGAGAGGGGGAGAGTTGAGTCCATTATTTGAATGGACATTTACTTGAACTGTATTTCTCTATTTCTCTTAAGTATTAATTGTGTGCATGTACCATCATAAAGTTAAGATGTTATTTTTACTACAACATAGGTATGTGCCTTCAAAGTGGAGTTGGGGTGGACTGGGTTCTATTGGAATTAATCCCATATGTTCTTGTTGTTCATCTTGGATTTCATAGCAGGACCCTCTGGGTTCAATTGACCGTTAAGTGGAACAACTGTATATATAAATATAAATATATATATATATATATATATATATATATATATATATATATATATATATATATATATATATATATATATATATATATATATATATATATATATATTTAAAGTCAAAAATCCAGATGCAGAAATCCGGACCACCGAGAATCCGGACTTTTCAGCTATTTATTTATTTATTTTTTTTTTTTTTTTTGGCGGGCTTTTGTGTGTATGCGCATGCATAGGCGCCACAGCTGCACAGCGACAAAAGCGACCTCTCTGTTCGCCACTTTAAAGCAATCAAACTGTGACAACATACCGTATATACTCGTCTATAACCCCCCTCGTTTATAGGTTGACCCTGATTTTTGACCAGAAATTGTTAATTCATGATATTCTGTATATAGTTAGACCCACGTTTTTGAGGTAATGGAACAACAAAACCTTCAGTAAAAACACTACGTCCTATAAACCGAGGCTCGTAATGCCTGAAACACGAGTGCGAAGGCAAATTGTTTACCATTTATTACGACACTTTACACTGAAGCTGGTGATGGTTTCAACAAAAAATATTATTATTTCCATTCAAATATTTATTCAAGTCAATTAGGAGGGAATATTATTGTAATGGTTTCTTAACTAAACCATTGGCGATTACGGTAACATCTTTGAGCGAAAAAGCGAAAGTCATTGTTTTAATCGATTTGATCCACTTTCTGTATCGTCACGTAATTTCGCAAAAAATAATACATTTCGTGAATGTATTATATCAAGCACAGTATGAATAGAATATCATTGTAATATAACAGGATTTTAACCGAAACTATTAAAAAGCGAGTAACATCTCAAGAACATTGGAAGCTTAGGTAAAGTCTTTTGTTTTAGTCATATATTTTATCCTATTTTACATTGAAATACAACACGTTTCAGAAAACTACTATTTATTTCGAGAATATATTCATTCAGGTGCAGTTTAGGTAAAATATCGTGTGATGTAATAATTTTTTAACTGAAAGCGATTAGAAAAACCACGTGCCCTCTAGCCCTGTTCAAGGAGAGGACTGGGAGAAGCTGTTTGTTGCTGCAGACAATGAAAGGAAAATGATTTTGATGGATTTTAATGAAAATATTCAGAAATATGGTATCGTAGTATTTATTCAAGTCAATTAGGATAGAATATTATTGTAATACAACAGTTTTTAAATGAAAACCATACAGCGATTATGGTAACATCTTTTGAGCGAAAAGCGAAAGTCATTGTTTTGGAAGTCGATTTTTCCACTTTCACTGTATCGTCGTCATTTCCATAAAATACATTTCGTGAATGCATTATATCAAGCACGGTATGAATAGAATACCATTATAATATAACAATATTTTGGGGTCCTCCTCTTTCCATTTTACAGAGTACTGTACAAGCCCATAATAATGGCTCCTAAAGTAGATAAACTTCGTTGTGTGAAGAGAAAAGAAGAACACGTTGAAATTGGTGACAAACTTGAAATAATTAAGAAACTAGAACGTGGTGTGAGCAATACTGTTCTAATGGAAACATAGACATTGGAAAGTATACAATTTATGATATATAAATGGCAAAGAATAAAATTCTAGAATTCACAGCTTTTTCATTAAAACTGCTCGTTTTGATAAATGAAGCATGCTATATTTGCTAATGAATAAACTATCAAAATGTACCTGTTCATCTCTTCTTTATTCCTCCTTAAATTTGAATTTTAAAAGTACTGCCTGAGAATCCGGAAAATCCGAAAATCCGGACCAACCCAATCCCCAAGCAGTCCGAATTTTTGGACTTCTACTGTATATACATACATACATACATACATACATACATACATACATACATACATACATACATACTGATGGTCCGGCACCTCCTTTAGTCCGGACAAAATTCTGAGAGGGCACATAACCCTCCTCCTTCTCAACCAGGGTGAAGGTAGTTTTAGGTTTAAAGGTTTTATCTTCTAAAATGTCACAGACTAAACTTAGCGAATATAACTTTTACACTGTATTGCTGGAATTCCTTGTAAGACAGCAAATAATTTGAGTATAAAATCACATAGTTTGCACAAGAGATAAAATTTTAGTCCTTTAATTGTAGTACATTTGAATACAAGTTATTCAACTCTTATTTTCGGGCAGATATACGTAACTTTCTTCATTTATTTTACTCATTTACATGCACACACCATCCTAAATACATATTGTGAAAAAATAAAAATAAATAATTGTACTAAAGGCAAACTTGTACTCAAATGTACTAAGTTAATTACCCCAAAATTTATGTCCAGTGCAAACTATGAGATGTTTGTAATCAAGTTAATCACTATCTTACAAAAATTCCAGCAATGTAAGTTATATTCTGCCAAGTCAATTCAGTGACATTTTATAAGCGAAAAACTTAAACTCCCCTCTATATTTATATATTGTTGTACAGTGCAGTGTTAAGGATTAACCGAAAAGTTCGTTAACCAAACCATTGTTTAATGGGTTTTGAATTAGTGGTTATCACGAATGTTCTAAAATTCAACAAAATGGGAGAAAAAGGATTCCTTACTTTGAGGTGTGGTATTTGTGTAGAAGGCTCCTGGATGATGGTGATGAGTAGTGATGATGGGATTTAGAATGGGGTGGAGGGAGAAAGGAAGAAAGAAGAGCATTAGAGTTGGAAGAGAGTCACCCCGGCGCCATTCACCCATAAATTTTAGCTCTCTTGTGGTTAGTATTCAAGATTGACACTTTCTTTAAATCAACACTACTGCATTATATATTGTCAGCCAATAACCAAAATATATTTCAAATGACCAATAATTTGCTTGGAAACACAGAAAAAAGCATTTAGTTGAAGAGAGTCTCAAGCAAGATGTTACCTCCAGTGAAAACAGAGAGAGTCTAACGCCTGTTTGCTGTGTTTAAGAGGCTGGATGCCGCACATTAAACTAGTCACTTTACCTTCAATTATGTTCAATAATTGTTAAAATGACTAAAAAATTGAATATTAAACTTTTAAAATTATTGAATAGTATAAACTTCTTGATATTTACTAAAATAGTAAGGAATTTAAGCCCTAGAACCGATTAATGTATTGGCGGACTGATACTAAAGCTGGTTGCCCGGTCAGTGCAAGCGAAAACATGATGAGGTCGGTTCGTAAGAACTTCCTAAACCGAATTTTTTTTCGTTAACCGAATTGAAGTTCCTTATGGTAGGCAGTTCGTTAATCGAAATTACGTTAACCGAAGTGTTCGTTAAACGAGGGGTCACTGTATTCAGAAATATGGTATCGTAGTATTTATTCAAGTCAATTAGGATAGAATAGTATTGTAATACAACAGTTTTTTAACTGAAAACCATACGAAAAGCGATTACGGTAACATCTTTTGAACGAAAGAAAGCGAAAGTCATTGTTTTCGTCACGATTTTTTCCCACTTTCCACTGTAATACGTACGTCATTTTAGCAAAAATATTACATTTCCGTGAATGCATTATATCAAGCCCAGTATGAATAGAATACCATTATAATATAACAATATTTTGAGTCCTACTCTTTCCATTTACAGAGTGCTGTCCAAGCCCATAATAATGGCTCCTAAAGTAGATAAACTTCGTTGTGTGAAGAGAAAGAAGAACACGTTGAAATTGAGTGACAAACTTGAAATAATTAAGAAACTAGAACATGGTGTGAGCAATACTGTTCTAATGGAAATATACGACATTGGAAAGTATACAATTTATGATATAAAAATGGCAAAGAATAAAACTCTAGAATTCACAGCTTTTTCATTAAAACTGCTCGTTTTGATAAATGAAGCATGCTATATTTGCTAATGAATAAACTATCAAAATGTACCTGTTCATCTCTTCTTTATTCCTCCTTAAATTTGAATTTTAAAAGTACTGCCTGAGAATCAGGAAAATACGAAAATCCGGACCAACCCAATCCCA